>NW_027263182.1:0-126593 GCF_902827115.2 Pseudochaenichthys georgianus
TCACATCATTCATCCACATCTGTGAAGTAACTAAAGGTATTAATACATGAAGTGAAGGAAAAGTACACCATGTACCTATGACTTATGTTCACTTCCAACCTAAAAGGACCTAAAAAATAGTAATCAATAATGTATTGAAAAGTTATTTGCTGATTGGTTTTTATATCGGCTCAGCCAGGTTATATGGGAGGCCCAGTCTACGTACACTCTAACAACAAATGCCTTGGCTTAACAAAGAAAATCAAGGCAATAGGTTGCATCGATGGTTATTGAGTTAAGACAACTTCTATTGAAATGTTGTTAAAGCAACAAAGTTATTTGGGTTAGGGGAGAAGGCTTTTCCTCTGCAATCAGAGGTGTTTTCAATTACCACTCACTTAATAATTGGTAGCATAAACACAAGTTTAAGTTGATTACTCCAAAAGTTCCAACTTGTTTTACCGTATTATTTAAATATAATCTTAAATTGTATGTACTTAATTACCACATGTTGAACATGAACACATGTTTTTAAGTTGACAACTATTTATAAATTAAGTTGCTCCAAATAATATTGTACCAATAGGGTTTTTCTCTTAGCTTTTTCATGTTTTTGCCTTTAAAGAAAGAAATTAATTGATTCCACAACAAAAATATTAGGCAATTCATTTTTTTTTTTTTTTAACTACAGGTGTTTATTTCAACACATGATGTTTCAAAAGGAGAGACTTCATTTAGTTTGAATATTGCCTGAAGACGGTTGACGTAATTTCCATTGTGTGCACACCTAGACCGGACTTAAAGACAGACAGGTTTTTATTGTTTGGACTTAAAAGACGTTCCTCTGACCAACGCTGACCTCATTTTGTATGTTGATGGGTCTGCCTCTCGCGACCAAGGGGGCACTAATTTATTTGTTTGTTTTTTTTGTTGTTTTTTTTTCTTCTGTTGTTTCAGATTCTGCTGTACTCCGTTCTGGACTGCTTCCATGTCACCTCTCAGCACAGGCAGCAGAGCTCATCGCACTAACTGAAGCCTGCACGTTTGCAGAAGGCAAAACCGTGACTATTTACACTGACTCACGATATGCTTTCGTTGTAGTACACGATTTTGGGGGCTATTTGGAAGTGTAGACAATTTCTTAAATCTGATGGCAAACCAGTACTTAACCATGTACTGGTTGCAGGCTTACTAGACGCCATTCTGCTCCCATCTGAGGTTGCAGTCTGTAAATGTGCCGCACACGCAAGCAGTAAAGACCCAGTTTCCCTAGGAAATGCGTCTGCTGACTCAGCCGCAAAGGCAGCTGCCCTGATTCCTCTCGTACCTCACGCACACTCATTTGTTAAAATCCCTGTCTCCTCCTTTACTGACAAAATGTCATCACTGACTTCCTAGCTACGCCAGTTGAGAAGGCTCAATGGAAGGCTGCTGGGGCTGTTTTTTGGGTTGGCCCAAATTCTAATCCATGTCTTCCCAGACATTTTTTCCCTCATTTCGCTAAGTTGACACATGGGTGGGATCATGTGTCAAAAGGGGGGATGTTAGAGTCTATAAATCAGGAGTGGTTCACAAGGGGGTTCACAGTAACAGCTCAAAAGCACTGTGAAGCATGCTAATCTGCATTATGCAAAATTACAAACTAGCAAAATGCTGTGCAGACACAGGTCTGTCATGGACACAAGCTCTGCCCATTGTGCTGATGTACATGAGGATGCAGAAAAGAACACGGAGTCAACTCAGCCCATTTGAAATCCTATGCTAATCCAGATTGGACTCAAGGCTCCAGGATGTCCTCCTCCCTCCACAACTTTGTGTGAGGATGCTATGTTGTCATATTGTGTTAACCTATCATCCACTTTAGCGACTGCCACTGGTCCGCTTCACCACCTTCAACCGGGCGACTTCGTGCTGGTCAAGGATTTCCGGAGAAAGAGCTGGAAATCCAATCGTTGGCAGGTCCCTACCAGGTGCTTCTCGTCACCCAGACAGCGGTCAAGGTCGCCGAGAGAGCTACATGGGTCCACGCCAGCCACTGCAAGGTCGTGGTCACAGGAAAGGAGAAACGATAGAAACAGATGACAACAAGTGACATGTCCAAGTCACCAACAGATGACAACAAGTGACATGTCCAAGTCACCAACAGATGACAACAAGTGATGTGTCCGAGTCACCAACAGATGACAACAAGTGACATGTCCAAGTCACCAACAGATGACAACAAGTGACATGTCCAAGTCACCAACAGATGACAACAAGTGACGTGTCCTAGTCACCACCAGCACCACACTTGCACTACATACACCAAAACACACTACACACAAGGTGTCACGAGCGAGTGCCAGCTGAGCGGTTCCATATGCTCTCTGGTTCCTCGTTTGTGTTATCAGTGTGCGAAGTCTGACGGTCCGTGTCACGAAATCGACCGAGAGAATACACTCACACACTCCATGGAACATTTCCCCCTCGTGATGAGGGCTCGCCTGGAGAGACGACAACGCAACCGTGAGCAATGTGAATGCTACTGGAGAGCCTGGACACTCATAGAATGGTTCCTCTGCATACTTGCCATGATAGTTGTGTTAGGACTAGTCCTATATGTTATGTATCCATTTCAGCATACAGCATGTCAGCCAAAATCGAGGTATCTAAGAGGTACATGGGGAAAGCAGGGCGAACCACATTTATTTTATTTTGTTGTCTGTATGTATGTATCCGGCGCCGACCCGTGTGGCACATTTTACATAGACATCGCGCCCAAAACTCAGACCCGGAAAAGCGTAAGCAACCTTTGACGCCACTGTTGACATCCATAGGTACATCTACATTTAATCTATACATAGGCGATAAGGACCATAGCAACATTGATGTGGGTCAGACCAGTAATGGGATCACCGGTAACGTCTGGTGGCACACTCTGATCATTCTTGCAGGCCGCAGGACAAAATGGGTCATGTTATGCATGCACTCTTTTCCCCCAGGACTCATCAATGTCCGTGCCAGTTCGTCCGCGCTCTCTGACCCAGGTTGAACACCTCTGCGCGTTTATGGCTCTGACAAGGCCCATCAAGGGTGAAGACAGCGTAACCGAGTGGCGTTATGCTAGGCAGCTTCCCCCACCATGCAGCAATCGGTCTAACTCCTCTTTGCGTGCATCCACGCTTGACACCACATACGCAAAGTACCAACCCGTCAGCCATGTGCACCCCAGTCATTTGAGAGGGATGAAACACAACCTCTGCATCCAGAGAGTTTACCACAAAACGTCTCTTACAACACCTTATCTTTCCCTAGGCACTACTACTGGTTGTACTCGCATCCTACGGAACACATGCGGTGACGGTGCTTACAAAATGTCGTATTGTCACATATCTGGTGCCCCTGAGAGAATCCTTTCTAACGTAGCATTCCCTGATGTTGAACATATTTCCCTCCAACTGGCGTGGCCCAGTGATGCTGGGTTTAGCGCGCCAGAAGATTACGTTTGGTTGTGCGGCAACAAGCTCTATCAAGTTCTGGCTCCCCTTTGGATAGGGACATGCACTCTAGTGGATTTGAATCCAGCAGTCACTGTACTCACGTCCTTAATGCACACGACACATCATTACCCAGAGTTCCAACACCCCGACCACCACAAGGTAAAAAGAGATATGACGTCCGCTGTAGCTAAATTCATGGGTGGCCTGTTCCCATGGTGGGGTACAGTAAACAATGCCCATAAAATAGATACCTTACACGTCCGGCTAGAGAACCTCACTTAGGAGAGGACGCAAGGCTTCCAGGCATTGACCCCATTCATAATAGCCTCTAGGAACATGCTCATGCAGCACCAATTCGCTCTTCACCTTTTGTTCGCCTCAAAGGGTGGCCTGTGTCATGTGATCGGTGACTCCTGTTGCACTTACATTCCCGACGCCACCAAGAACACCACTGACACCGTGCTGCATCTTAACAACCTGTTAGCTGACATGAAAGCTGATGACATATCCAACGCAGGGGGCTGGGACTGGTGGGCCTGGCTTACATCAGGCGGGTGGAAAGCATGGCTGGCTAGTATAGTTACACCCCTGGCGATCATTTTTGGCCTATTAATTAGTTGTACCTGTTTGATAATCCCAATACTGAAGAAATGCGTTTCCAGCATGGTGTCCTCAGCTTTCGTTCAGTATACTACTATTCCATTACAAGACAATCCTTTGCGCCACAGTGAGATAGATCAGCTAGAATCAGAAGAGTCTGATTCCGATTTATCAATATAATCATGTGTGTATCTCCTCTCTTATTCTCTTATGCTTACATTATATTGGAGTCTGTCCTCCACAAAAACAGCCAGTTTTCTATGATATATTTGTGATGTGTTTACTTAAACCAGCGATGGAGTGTATTCATTGATGTGTTATATCAGTCTATCCTATCATTTGTTTTTTCTATTGATCAAGTATGATCAAAAGGGGGGAATGTAGTGGAAAATGTTATTATTATCATTCTTATTATTATCCTTATTATATCTTTCATATGTTTAAACCAAATGCTTCTTATTTCCTCTTGTTGTGCTTTTACCATTATTATTCTACTATATTCTCTTATGAGTTTCCCAGTCTCTGCAAGGCCACAGCTGTTTCAGCAGACTGGGAGACTCATACACAGTCAGACACATCACGAATTTCCCTGCTCTGAGAACCGTTATGCTATCTACTCAAGGCCACTGGGTGTCTCATCAACAATCTGACTGTGTGAACCCAGATTGTTCTCTTTCCCACTCCTTTTCTATATAACCTTTGCTTTTCCATTGTTCTGCGCACTCTCGCGCAGACTATCTTATACTCTGTGCGACTTGTGACATTATTATATTATTATATCGTGTATTTGAAGCTTCAAATAAATAACCAAAAGACAGCTTTGCTTGATTCACCATTTATTTGTTTTGATCATTTGACTTGTACTCTCAAGCGCTGTGTTGGGTCCTAGATTTCCATAACACTCTATAATTGTTTTCCTTAGTCAGTTAATTAAGATGATACACAATGAACCAAGGCATATTTTAAATGAATTGTACATTTCAAACACTACTGCTAATTGCAACATATAAATCCAACCTGTCCTCCTACAAAAAACGACCATATAGGCCGATTGTTCATGCCCTTATTACGACCCAGAGACACGTTTTAAAGTGTATGTTGTCACTACGGTATCTTCTTGATATTTTCTATTCTATATTTATATCATGCCTTCTACTTTCCCCCAATTTTGTATGTAGGCTACTCTTAATATTTAAATGTTTTCATCAAATAAAACGTATTCAACAACAACATTCAATAACGTGCTTTAACCACTAGGCGGTGCGGGTTAAAAAACCAGTGGTGTAGTTAATAAAACATAATAATATCAAACATAATATGACTATTAACTTTATTGTGAAATTAAAACAGAACGGTAAAGGAAAATACAGTTTCAGTCTCTCGATTTGAAGCTTATGCATTGTACCATAAACCTGTATAGACCTGTAACAGTCAACTGCATGAGGAGTTGGAAACGTAGTAAATAATATCTTTAAAAACTACAAAAAAGTCCCTTTCTATCAGCTGTGCACCGTTATGGTGTAAATATAGCCGATCTACTAATTGGATCAAATATAAATCTCAGCCGAATTAGTGTTGATACTGTAAGGAGACGTATTGTGTGAAAAGAAATGGAAGACCTGTTAAGTCCCGAGCCTGTTTTTCAGGTTTCAGGCTCGAAAATGACATTCCCAGAACAAATGACCATATCTTCCCTTCTAAAAGGGTTAAATTAATAATCTTTTTTCTCAAAGTAATGATAAACCTGTGAGTTGGATAGAAAAAAGACAAATTCAATATAGATGTTTTTTATTTTAAAGAAAATTCAGATTGAACATGGTAAAAAACTGTAAATTATAGTGTCCGTCCAAAACATATTTTGTACTTATAGTGAAAACTAACCTTGGATGATGATGGGTTAGTAGACTAAAAGCTTTAGGAATCCAAAGTACAACATATAATAAGTACCCTGTATCAAGATTGATGCAAAACAAGTGATATTTGACCTTTTTAGACAGATTTAGCACAAAAAAACCTCTTCTGGGGCCATTTGGGTGGATTTTTCATATCTCTGGCCTCCCTTGCTGGATTTTAACATGTGACATCTCTTTCTAACCGTCAGAGCCAATGGAATCGAGGGGAACTCCCACATAGTCCTTATTTGATAATGTGTGTGTGTGTGTGTGTGTGTGTGTGTGTGTGTGTGTGTGTGTGTGTGTGTGTGTGTGTGTGTGTGTGTGTGTGTGTGTGTGTGTGTGTGTGTGTGTGTGTGTGTGTGTGTGTGTGTGTGACTACCGCATAGCCAAGACCGGAAGCAGCAGCCACTCTGGTAGTTACCATTAGCAGCTAACTTTTGCTCTCCGATTTTTACATAAAAATGGAATTATGGATTATAAATGAAATAATTTGTATATACAGAGACGTTAAAAACCTATGGATTAACCGATTCAGCCGCGTTTTTTCTCGTTTTAATGCCATTGAACACGTCTTTTGATCAGATTGACAGCTACGGTGAGACGATCACGTAGAAGCTACGTAAAGGTACGTATTGTGATGTCTGTATTTGCTTCCCCTGTCGCGAGTTCGGATGACTCAGTGATGATACTATATACCTAAATAATCTGTGGAACCTCAGCTTTAATCGGATATCTTGTATGTGCAGCTACGATAAGTAATAAGGGTACTTTTATCTTGAGTTCTGTGCCAATGTCCGTTAGCATTTTTCGCTAAGGGGTCATTTAGATGCTTCTTATGAGACTTGTGTTTTGTTTTGGTAACAATGGTTTGTATCGTCAATTAGCTGAGATTATTCCCGTTAATCTGGTACAACACATTAATAGGTTCTTAAATATTAAGATCCCCTGAGACACAGTGTCGTGAAAAATAAACCAGGTTAATTGCTAATATATTTAAAATATAAATGCAACACTTTTGTTTTTGCTCCCATTTTTCATGAGATGAACTCAAAGATCTAAAACATTTTCTATATACACAAAATAACCATTTCTCTCAAATATTGTTCACAAATCTGAAAAAAATCTGTGATAGTGAGCACTTCTCCTTTGCCGAGATAATCCATCCCACCTCACAGGTGTGGCATATCAAGATGCTGATTAGACAGCATGATTATTGCACAGCTGTGCCTTAGGCTGGCCACAATAAAAGGCCACTCTGAAACGTGCATTTTTGCTTTATTGGGGGGGTCTGGGGGGGTCCGAAAACCAGACAGTATCTGGTGTGACCACCATTTGCCTCACGCAGCGCAACACATCTCCTTCGCATAGAGTTGATCAGGTTCGATCATTCAATTGTTTATTGCGTATGGAAAATCAAATTAATTAAACTACCTCCAAAACTAGTCAAAATCAGACAATATAAAAAATTGAATATTGATTTATTTATTAATGATGTTGTTGCCCTTAATTGGGACAGATTTCAACTAATACCTTTTGTACAAGATGCTTGGGATTTTCTGCATAAAGAGCTCACTGATGTCATGAACAAACATGCACCTGTGAGAACAGTTAAGGTCAAAGGTCAACATCTCCCTTGGATCAATTCTGAACTCATCAGTCTCTTTAGGGAAAGGGATAAAGCATGGTCGATATATCGTCATTCAAGAACTATAGCTGATTGGGAAGTATACAGGCATCTTCGAAATCTGAGTAAAACCAAAACACGAAATGCTAAATCGAACTACTATAAAGAATCTCTCACATCGGACTTTAAGAATCCCAAGCACTTTTGGACTAAAATTAAATCTATTTTAAATAAATCAGGTCAACATTCTATTAATAAAATAAGAACTGCTGATACAATAATTCATGACCCATTATCCATTGCCCAAATATTTAATCAGCATTTCGCTAATGTATGTTCCACACTACTATCTGACTCCTATTTGACGACTGGTATTTCTAATAGTAACTCATACTGCAACAGTTATTTTTCTTTTAAGAAGGTTCTACCACACGAAGTTCATAATGCTATCACAGAATTAAAAGTGGATGGCAGTGCAGGACTCGATGGTATAGAAAACAGGTTCATAAAATTGGCGTCCCATATTCTCATGTACCCACTTGCTGATTTGTTCAACCTGTCTTTGTCCACCTGTGAGTTGCCGAATATTTGGTGTGCACGCATCATTCCACTGCATAAAGGTGGTGATTTACTTGATACAAATAATTATAGACCCATTTCTATAATCTGTTCTTTTTCCAAAGTTTTGGAGAAAATAATTTCTAATCAACTGTCACATTATCTCAATACTTATAATATTTTATCTCCGGTTCAATCTGGTTTCAGGCCTAATCACTCCACAACAACTGCCCTACTTACATTTACAAATGACTTGTACTCTGCTGCAGATGATGGTGAACTCACAGGTGCCATTTTTATTGACTTGACAAAAACCTTTGATTTCGTTGATCGATATCTGCTCTTGGATAAACATCACGGCATTGGCCTTTCTAATAATACAGTGTTATGGTTTAACTCGTACCTTCACAGTAGAAAGCAATGTGTGGTTGTTAATGGAAAACAGTCTGACCTGTTGATCCAACAAAAGGGTGTACCCCAAGGATCAACTCTGGGCCCACTTCTGTTCTCTATTTACATAAATGATTTATCTTCTTGTCTCATTAATTATTGTACTCACCTTTATGCTGATGACACTGTCATATATACATCCAAATCAGATTGTTCACAAATTCAGATCTCTCTTCAATCGGAATTTAATATCTTACAGGACTGGCTATCACACAATAAACTACTGCTTAACAAAACAAAATCTTATACCATGGTCTTTGGTACCAGGCAGAAGTTCAAATCCAAACCTAATGTAGTAATAACATGTAAGGATGGCACTTCTCTGCATCAAGTTGATAGCTTTAAATATCTTGGTGTATGGCTAGACTCTGAACTTTCATTTAAACTTCATATAAAGCATGTAATACAAAAAGTCAATTACGAAATCAGTGTTTTACACCGTTCTCGCAATTGTTTTACGCTCAGTGTCCGAAAGAGAATTGCTTCTCAACTTATTCTTCCGATTATGGACTATTGTGATGTTGTCTACCAAAATGCACATAAATCAGATCTTGCTCCACTCAACATAGCCTACAACAGACTATGCAGATTTGTTCTTGGTTGTCCTTTTCGTACACATCACTGCACAATGTATAACCAACTTAAATGGCCTTCTTTAAATGTAATAAGACACATGCATTGGCTTCAGCTGATATTTAAATGCATTTATCTTAACTATCCCCCTTATTTAAAGCAGTATTTTGTACCCTACTCACCAATTCATCAAGTTAGACATTCTGTTCAGATTTATTTCTCTGTCCCCTCTGCAAACAAATTGATTGGCAGAAGAGCGTTCATGTTTAAAGCCCCAACTGACTGGAATACTTTACCTACTGCTATTAGATCTCTTGCATCATTGGGTATATTTAAACATGCATTGTTATCTCACTTTCAACTGGTCTGTACTTGTTATAACTGATATTGAGGAAACTGATTTGCTTGACTGTCTCAACTTGGAATGATTGTGTACATTGCTTGAATTTCACTTAACAGACTGTATGTGGTTTGTCTTGTGTGTCATGTTTTGCATTTTCTCTTTTTGTTTATGTATGTCTGTAAGTTGTTGCTATTGTCGGGACCCCCTTGAAAACGAGATGGTGCATCTCAAGGGGTTTATCCCAATCAATACATTTCTTATATATAGGTTGTTGATTGTGGCCTGTGGAATGTTGGTCCACTCCTCTTCAATGGCTGTGCGAAGTTGCTGGATATTGGCAGGAACTGGAACACGCTGTCGTATACGCCGATCCAGAGCATCCCAAACATGCTCAATGGGTGACATGTCCGGTGAGTATGCTGGCCATGCAAGAACTGGGATGTTTTCAACCCATTGTTGCAGCAGCTGTCCGAGTGGCTGGTCTCAGACAATCTTGGAGGTGAACATGCTGGATGTGGAGGTCCTGGGCTGGTGTGGTTACACGTGGTCTGCGGGTGTGAGGCCGGTTGGATGTACTGCCAAATTCTCTGAAACGCCTTTGGAGACGGCTTTTGGTAGAGAAATGAACATTCAATTCACGGGCAACAGCTCTGGTGGACATTCCTGCTGACAGCATGCCAATTGCACGCTCCCTCAAAACTTGCGACATCTGTGGCATTGTGCTGTGTGAAAAAAAACTGAACATTTTAGAGTGGCCTTTTATTGTGGCCAGCCTAAGGCACACCCGTGCAATAATCATGCTGTCTAATCAGCATCTTGCTATGCCACACCTGTGAGGTGGGATAGATTATCTCGGCAAAGTAGAAGTGCTCACTATCACAGATTTTTTCAGATTTGTGAACAATATTTGAGAGAAATGGTTATTTTGTGTATATCGAAAATGTTTTAGATCTTTGAGTTCATCTCATGAAAAATGGGAGCAAAAACAAAAGTGTTGCATTTATATTTTTGTTCAGTGTATGATCCACGTCACGTATTCAGTTTTGGCGGCATTTTTTAAAGTTCGTCAAAAGGTCTTCTGATCAGGGCTCTATACATAAATATCTACGGCAGATATGTAATATTTAATGCAGCCGAACCGTGTATTACAATGCCGTTATGTGATGACTTTCAAAGAGAAAAGCAAGCACACTCGGAATTAAGTATTATTTTATTTAAAAACATTTTTTTTTTCTGATTTCATATCTTATAAACACCATATCCCAACATGCATTGCGGCTAAAACAATCAATGTTTTATTTATTTATCAAAACCTCTGAAAAAAGAAAGATGTCTCTCAGAATCGAAAGAGAAAAACCTATGGGAAAAACACAAAAGCATTGTACACAATTTAAACCAATAAATGTCGTAAAATTGACAAGGATAAACTGATGTTTTTTAGTTGATGAGTACTGCAGATATCACTGTTAAATCATTTGATCATTGTGAAAACGTAGAGACCGGAAATACTGTTTTCAACCCGTAACTTTACATGGAGGCTGCCACATACCTCAAATCATCTTCGTAATATCTATCAAACTATAGATCCTACATATCGACTGGACGTGGATTCTAAAAGTACAATATACACTTCTTGCTAGAAATCGAATCAAAAAGCGTTTTAATGGCCAAACTATCCTACAATTAAGGATTTTACAGAGAGGGTTATTTGTGAATAAACGACCATCTGTAACGTTTGCATTCAACAGGAGCACTAGAGGGCGAAAACTTTAAAAAGTAATTATAGGACATATTAAGCGCTTGAACAAACGACATATTTGGTCATAAGGGCCTGAACAATCGGCCCATTTGGTCGTATGAGTTGGAGGACTTGTTGTATGAATCAGTTCTAACCCTATCACATTCCACCACTGTATACAGGTATACATTTGTATGCATTTAATTGTATTATGCTGACACATTTACAACAGGAACATGGAGAAAGTTCACTCCGTCTGGCAGATATGTGTGTTCCAGAGCATGCCTCCTGTGCCAAACCATTGAACTTTGACGTCAAGTCCAAAATTCTCATCGAAGTTCTCATAGGCTGCAACTTCTCCTCTTTGAACGTAACCAGATCCAATGATCCATATCAGACATGTTTGTTTCGCAGTTAGGTGTGAGATTTCTGAAGGATCTTCATCAAGACACTGCGGATGCTGGTCACAAATATTCCATTCCCCTTCTTGCTGAAGTTCACTCCGTCTGGGAGATATATGTTGTTGTCAAAAAATCTCAGGAGGGGATGTTGAATTACTTCACCACCAAGGTTGCCAACAGCCTTTTGCATAAATGTGTTGACGCACTTCCTGTCATAGTTGACCTTCCCTGGAGGTCCATTTCTCCACACTTGCCGCTCTGTGATGCAGGAATATGCAATGGCCATTGAAGGAAACTGTGAATGGAGCTTCAACAATTCATTGTTCACGACTGATGCAAGGTTCATTGCAGGCATTGTTCCCAGGCTGTTACCACCGGCGTGGATGACCAAAATGTCAGGGGGTCTCTGAGAGTTTGACAACTCTGCCTGAAAGCGGGGTAGGACTCCCTTCCAGAGCATGCCTCCTGTGCCAAACCATTGAACTTTGACGTCAAGTCCAAAATTCTCACCGAAGTTCTCATAGGCTGCAACTTCTCCTCTTTGAACGTAACCAGATCCAATGATCCATATTAGAGTTTTTCTGTTCTTGTCAACCCCCTGGTTCAGAGATGTCTGCTGGGTCACAGTGGAAGCAGCGTCTTTAGAGGTGCTTGGTAGCATGGTAGTGTCTTTCTCCTGTGTAATTACGATACTCTTCAACCCCTTTATTTCTGGGGGAGAGATCTGTGGGCTGTGTTTGCTGCCACTTGAAAGTTCAACAGAAGGCCTTTTGGCCAAAGGTGTGGCTTCCCAGATCATCTTTTCTGGAGATGGGAGCTTTGGGATTGTTGTGCTGCCCCATGACTTTTGACCAGAAGTACTTTTGGCCAAAGGTGTGGCTTCCCAGATCATCTTTTCTGGGGATGGGACCTTTGGGATTGTTGTGCTGCCCCATGCCATTTGACCAGAAGTACCTTTGGCCACAGGTGTGGCTTCCAAGATCATCTTTTCTGGAGATGGGAGCTTTGGGATTGTTGTGCTGCCCCATGACATTTGACCAGAAGTACCTTTGGCCACAGGTGTGGCTTCCCAGATCATCTTTTCTGGAGATGGGAGCTTTGGGATTGTTGTGCTGCCCCATGACTTTTGACCAGAAGTACTTTTGGCCAAAGGTGTGGCTTCCCAGATCATCTTTTCTGGGGATCGGACCTTTGGGATTGTTGTGCTGCCCCATGACTTTTGACCAGAAGTACTTTTGGCCAAAGGTGTGGCTTCCCAGATCATCTTTTCTGGGGATGGGACCTTTGGGATTGTTGTGATGCCCCATGACATTTTACCAGAAGTACTTTTGGCCAAAGGTGTGGCTTCCCAGATCATCTTTTCAGGTGATGAGATCTTTGAGACTGTCGTTCTGCCACCGGAAATTTGACCAGAAGGCCTTTTAACATGAGGTGTAACTTTCTCTACCATCTTTTCTCGGGATGGGATCTTTGGGACTGTTGGGCTGCCACTTGACATTTTACCAGAAAGCCTTTTTACCAGAGGGGTGAGTTCCCCTGTCATCTTTTCTCGGGATGGGATCTTCAGCCTTATTGGGCTGCCATTTGAAATGCTACCGATGGGCTTATTTACCAACAGAAGTGCATATTCACAGATCCTTCTCATATTATTCCCTGATGAGGATGTCTTTGGGTTTCTTTTCCTAGCCTTTGAATATCACCTTTTTGGCATTGGTTTATCTTCCCATCTCCTCCTCTTTTTTCTCTCTGGGGAAGTGAAATCTCCAAATCCTCTAGTGCCATCTGGAATTTCCCAATAACGCCTTTTCACTGAAGGTCCACCTCCACAAGTTATCCTCTTCTTCCTTACAGGGGAAGCGCATTCTCCGCATCTGTTTCTACAATAGACCCTCTTTCTTTTCCTCTGAGGAAGATTGGCCTCGTAGAATTATTAGGTGTTCTAGAGTCCTAGAGTGTCTCTGTTTGACATTCCATGAAACTCTGGGTGGAATGAGTGGAATGCAGTATTACAATAATAAGACATGTCATACAAGTATATTATTTTGTATTTGTTTATAAAAAAGATACATTTGTCTTCATAGCAACTTGTGGTACATTACTTGTGTTGCACGTTGCTGAAGAACAGCTAAACAGATTTATATTGTATCAAGCACACTGAAAATATATATCTCTATCTGTGATGCCCCTGTGGATTCATCTAGAGAGGGTGTGGCTGTGCTGTCTTGATTACCTTGATTGCAGTAACTCAGGGCACCTGGGTCTGGTGCCCTGCAGCTATTTAAAGCCTATGCACCTCTCTGTCTTCCCTCTGCTTTCTCCTACAGGCACCTGGTTTTGGTGGAGTATTCTATGAGTTTCTTCAGTTGCTTCACTTTGTGCACTTCAATACCCTCCCACTCATACAGTACATATCCATACAATCCTCACCCTGCATTTACACTACTGATACCACTGACATCCACACCTCATGCTTTGCTTGTTTTGCACTTAATTCATTTGGCTAATTTGAACCACTTGCTTGCATCATGCACTTGCACTTGCATCATGGTGTGTCTCCTCTTTGTTGTGGCCTTTTGAGCCAGGTCATAACACTATCTTTTCCATATTCAAAGATGTATAGGCTTATTGTATGAACACCAGCAATAAATTAGTTGTTGGCAATATAAGTCTTAAGTGATTAAACAATGCAATAAAATAGTGCAAGTGACATAATGGAGCAACTAAGTCAACTTTAATCATGTTAATACAGGCAGATTGAGAATTAAGAAAAACATCACAGATTAAGCTAATTCACATTGTTAATGTGTGTCTGCTGGACTCATTTGTGCCACTTCACGCATGGATATATTCCGATATGTAAATATATTCAACGAAATATGGTTCTCTAGTTTCGAGGAAGATTATTTGTAGCTCTTACGGTTTCCACAAAGTTTCACAACCACAAGTGTGCTCCCAGAGGGGCAGAGAGAGGGAAGTGCGACTATCTAAAGATGATATGTTTAGAAACCCCAGGAAATGAAAAACCCTCAGAGTTTAACTGATAACAGAAGTTTCCAATAGCTGACTTGATGTTGTTTTATATGTTCTTAGATGAAATGTTCTTAGATGTTGTGATGGAAAATCCTCAAAAGCACACTATTGCTGATATTTATACTCCTTTTAATTGAATTAGCGGCCATCCAAATCTTATCTCATATACAGTATATTTAATAAAAGATCAAAGCACACTTGATCAACACAACGACCAAAAATGAAAGCTAAAAATGTATATTCAACCAAAAAACATACAAAACCACAAAAAGATGTCCATTTTACTACAGTATTTTTAGGAAAACAATCACAAACTTAATCAGTTAATCACGTACAATTATTTATATATCTTTATTGAATATGGACCAAGCATAAAAATACATTCATCTCAAAAAGAGAAGATATGCTATATGCCAGATTATAGCATAATGTTTATTTCCATCTGCATTTTGGAAAGTATTTCAATTTCAAATGATTCACAATACTAATCGTATTTTCTAAAGTTATACAAATGAATTTCCCAGACATATGTCAATCGTTATGTAGGATGACCATTTCATGTAGAAAACATACAGTATATACTGTAGAGATTATGTACATGCCTTTAAAACAACAATAAGACAAACAGTTGAACACTTGTCATTGTTGTCTATGATCCATCTCACCCTTTATGATCACTTCATCTGAAAAAAAACAACAAACAATTAAAAACAATGTCTAGCCTGCTGGAGAATTGATGATAATGAAATGATATAAGTGTCTTCAGTAGTTATGGCAACAGACTTGCTGAAGATGTTCTATAACAATGATCAATCAATCAATGTTTATTTATATAGCCCAATATCACAAATGATACATTTGTCTCAGTGGTCTTCACAGTGTGTACAGAATATCAGTATGACAATACGACACCCTCTGTCCTTAGACCCTCACATCGTACAAGGAAAAACTTCCAAAGAAAACCCAGTTTAAAGGGAAAAATGGGAGAAACCTCAGGGAGAGCAACAGAGGAGGGATCCCTCTCCCAGGACGGACAGACGTGCAATAGATGCCGTGTGTAAATTGAAAAGATAATACATTTGCAACATAGGTAGTCCAAATGTTTGGAAATGCATGTGTGTATAATAGGAAGATGAATCCACGAGGATATCCATCCAGGACCTATGATCCAGGACCACAGCCACGACTCAAGATCCAGCGCTCGCGATCCAGGACACAGGACCGCAGGATCATCCATGACTCCGGATCCCAGCGTATATAGACACCAAAAAGAAAGACATTTGGGGAGGCTGGGTTAATCGGAACATGAGTGTACACGGGTATAGACAGAGAGAAGGAAGAAGTAAGATGTCCCCCGACAAACTAAGCCTATATCAGCAAAACTAGGGGCTGAATCTAATCAGCCCTAACTATAAGCTTTATCAAAAAGGAAGGTCTTAAGCGCACTCTTAAAAACGGATAGGGTGTCTGCCGCCCGAACACAAACTGGAAGCTGATTCCACAAATGTGGAGCTTGATAAGAAAAGGCTCTGGCTCCCATTGTACTTTTAAAGATTCTAGGAACAACCAACAACCCTGCATTCTTGGAACGCAATGCCCTAGTAGGACAGTAGGGTATAATGAGTTCTTTAAGGTAAGATGGCGCCTGCCCATTAAGGGCTTTGTAGGCGAGAAGAAGAATTTTAAATTCTATCCTGTGTTCTATAGGGAGCCAGTGTAAGGCAGCCAGAACAGGAGTAATGTGGTCCCTTTTCCTAACTCTGGTTAGTACACGAGCCGCAGCATTTTGAATCAGCTGAAGCGACTTGATTGACTTCTTGGTACTCCCTGATAATAAAGAGTTACAATAATCCAGCCTAGAAGTAACAAATGCATGGACTAGTTTCTCTGCATCGTTTTGAGGCAAGATATGCCTGATTTTTGCAATGTTACGTAGATGGAAGTAGGCGGTCCTTGAAATTGATTTTATGTGGGCGTTAAAGGATAAATCCTGATCAAATATAACACCAAGATTCCTTACAGTCTCACTGGAGGCCAAATTAATGCCATCCATAGTTAGTATGTCTTTAGATAATTTGTTTCGTAGATTCTTCGGGCCAAGTACAATAACTTCAGTTTTGGTCGTGTTTAACATCAAAAAGTTTAAGGTCATCCACGTTTTTAAGTCCTTAAGGCAGTCTTGAATTTTATTTAGATGATTAATTTCATCAGGCTTGATTGATAAATATAGTTGAGTATCATCCGCATAACAATGAAAGTTTACAGAATGATTCCTTATAATATTGCCTAACGGAAGCATATATAATGTGAACAAAATAGGTCCGAGCACTGAGCCCTGTGGCACTCCATGGCTAACTTTGGTTTGCGTGGAAGATTCATCGTTAACACGTACAAACTGAGAGCGTTCAGATAGATAGGACCTAAACCAGCCTAAAGCAGTTCCCTGTATGCCAACTAAGTGCTCTAGTCTTTGCAATAGGATATCATGGTCGATAGTATCAAATGCAGCACTAAGATCGAGCAAAACAAGAATAGAGACAAGTCCCTTGTCTGAGGCTATTAGAATATCATTTGTGACTTTAACCAGAGCTGTCTCTGTGCTATGATGTGTTCTAAAGCCAGACTGAAAATCTTCAAATAAATCATTGTTTTTTAAGTAATCACACAACTGTTTTGCGACCGCTTTCTCAAGAATTTTTGAGAGGAACGGAAGATTAGAAATAGGTCTATAGTTGGCTAAAACCTCTGGATCGAGGTTGTGCTTTTTAAGAAGCGGTTTTATCACTGCTACTTTGAATGATTGTGGAACATAGCCTGATAATAAAGACATATTCATAATATTTAATAAAGAAGTGCTAATTAATGGAAAAACTTCCTTCAACAGCTTAGTTGGAATTGGGTCTAACATGCACGTTGATGGTTTAGAAGAGAGAATCATTGAATGTAATTGTTCAAGGTTAATGGCTGAAAAGCATTCTAGTTTACTATCTAGTGTAATATTAGAACTTACGATTCCGGGAGCTGTTGATAACACTATACTGGTCGAAGGCAAGAGGTCATTAATTTTGTTTCTAAGAGTAACAATTTTATCGTTAAAAAAGCACATAAAATCATTACTACTGAGTGCTAAGGGAATAGAAGGCTCAATCGAGCTGTGGCTCTCTGTCAGCCTGGCTACAGTGCTGAAAAGAAATCTTGCATTATTCTTATTCTCATCTATTAATGAAGAGTAGTAGGCTGCTCTCGCTTTACGCAGTGCTTTCTTATATTCATTGAGAGTAATATGCCAAATTAAACGGGATTCTTCAAGTTTAGTGGAACGCCATATCCTTTCAAGTTGTCTAGACTTTTGCTTTATTTTGCGGGTTTCGGCATTATGCCATGGAGCTAATCTATGTTGTTTTATTTTCTTCTTTTTCAAAGGAGCAACAGAGTCTAATTTTATTCGCAGCGCATCTATAGCACTATCAACAACATGATCAATTTGGGGTGGTGTACATTTTGTATAAGTTTCCTCCCCTACATGCAGACATGCTATCGAGTTAAGTATTGGTGGAATCTCTTCCTTAAATGTGGCTATAGCACTAACAGATAGGTTTCTGCTGCAAGAGCTTTTGACTAATGCTTTGTAGTCTAGTAACAGTACTTCAAAAGTTACTAAGAAATGGTCGGATAAAGCAGGATTATGCGGTTCGACTAATAGTTGCTCAATTTCAATACCATAAGTCAGAACAAGGTCGAGAGTGTGATTATAACAGTGGGTTGGTTTATTTACACTCTGACAGAAACCAACAGAATCTAATATAGAGTTAAATGCAACAGTAAGGCTATTTTTATCATCGTCAACATGAATATTAAAGTCACCTACGATAATTACTTTGTCTGTTTTAAGAACCAAAGTTGATAAAAACTCAGAGAATTCTGATAAGAATTCTGAATAAGGACCTGGTGCACGATACACTGTAACAAATAAGATTGGCTGCAAAGTTTTCCAGGTCGGATGCGTAAGACTAATAACGAGACTTTCAAAAGAGGTATAATTACATTTTGGTTTAGTATTGATAAGTAAACTTGAGTCAAAGATTGCTGCAACTCCACCTCCTCGGCCCGTGCCTCGAGCAATATGAGTGTTGACATGGCTGGGTGGAGTGGCCTCATTTATGCTGACATATTCTTCATGTCTCAACCAAGTTTCAGTGAGACAGCATATATCAATATTATAATCTGATATTCAATCATTTACCAATATTGCTTTAGATGCTAGAGATCTTATGTTTAAGAGACCACATTTAATCTTCCTGTTTTGTTGCACTGTAGTAGTTGTTACATTTACTTTTATTAGGTTATTATGTATGACACCTCTATTAGGTTTTACCTTAAATTGTCCTTGGGCAGACACACACACCGCTAATATTGGGTATTTTATTGGGTTCGGGATTCCTATGGGTGACTGCCTAGGAGAGAGCGCAGAGAAGCGTGTAAGACTGCGACTCTGCCTCCTGGTCTCAACTCCAGTTTGTCATGGATTACGTCCACAAAGCCCTGAAATGTTTGCCGAAATGAGATCTGCACCTTTCAAAGTAGGGTGAATGCCGTCTCTCTTAATCAGACCAGGTTTTCCCCAGAAGGCTGTCCAATTATTTACGAAGCCCACATTGTTTGCTGGGCACCACCAAGACAACCAGCGCTGAAATGATGACATGCGGCTATACATGTCATCATTGATCAGATTGGGGAGGGGACCAGAGAAGATTACGGTGTCCGACATTGTTTTAGCATAACTACACACCGACTCCACATTAAGTTTGGTGCATTCTGATTGGCGTAAACGAACATCATTACCACCGACGTGAATAACAATCCTACTGTATTTACGTTTATCTTTAGCCAGCAGTTTAAGATGCGCCTCAACGTCGCCCGCTCTGGCCCCCGGAATGCATGTGACTGTGGAGGCTTCGGTCTCTAAATTCACGTGTCTCATAATAGAGCTACCAATAACCAGAGTTGGCTTCTCAGCGGGTGTCTCGCTGAGTGGGGAATATCTGTTAGATACGTGAACGGGTTGGTGGGGACCTGCGGGTTTCGCGTTATGCCCCTTCTGAACAGTCACCCAGCCTCCCTGCTGCTCGGGAGTTGCCGGGGGACGGCTAAGAGGAGCTTCCTTTTGCCGGTCCGCACATGCTAACATGGGCTTTACTTTAGCTGAGTTACTTTCTAAGATGCGGAGCCGGGCTTCTATGGCTATGATTCCCGCCTCCAACCTAACAACTATACTACATTTAACACATGTATCCTTACCAGTAAGGGAGGCCGGGAAGTAACCAAACATGAGACAGGAAGAGCAGGAAATAGCACCAGAAGGTGGGGAAAGAGCCATGGCTAGCTATCAAGCTAAAGTAGCTACCGTTAGCAAACCCGAAAAGAGTGTAGGCAACTGTGGAGTTACAGTCGCTAAGAGAAGGAGAGTTGTGAGTGCTTAAGCTGTAGTAACGTGTGATTACAACGTCAGGCAGTTGCCGTGATCAAGAGTTTTAAAACGATCGATTAAGTTTAAGTTAATAAGCTATCAGCAACAGAACAGGCACACGGGATACCCGGAGATGACAACAACAACCGGAAGTTGCAACGTGCTCACCGCAATAGGTTCCTCCTGTGGTTAGGTCCGGTTGGAAGGGGCCACGAGAAAATGATATGTTCTATTCCACTCGATGATTGCTTCATTATTTAATGACTTTGGCATACAAATATACACTAGGACCTGGTTAGTATGATTTGTAACTTAAGGTCGGTATTTATTATTTAATAATAATAATAGTTTATTTCAATACATTTTAATATATTAGTTTTCACATTTTCTGCCGTTGCGTAATCAGCCTGTGCTGGTAGTTTTTATAACACAATGTTTGATAGCCAGAAATGATAATTCACCATTCAGAGAGAAATTATCCTGTGCTAATGAGCTTTTTAGATGATATTGAATTATTGTATGACTTTTTAATTTTTTTTCTCTATTTCAAAGCATTTACAGTATTTTCTTCTCTTTCTTGTCCATGATTAAATTGCTGTAGTTGCTTCTAAAGTCAAATATTGTCTATGCTAAGATGAGTATGTTCAAATGGTTTTCCCTTAATTAATATGAAGCATCTCAATTATTACATTTGATCTCATAACTTGTAATACACCGGTCACATTATTTTTCATAATCCTGCTTTATATCTTAAACAGGCTTTAGTCGTCAGTACGAATGAAATTCAGAGAAAACCTGCATGTTTACCTTGACCATGCTGAATATCATGCTATAGAGGAGAGAGCATATGAAGAGGAATATGAAGGACAAAGTTGTGGACCAAAGGCTGCTGTACTCATCCTCCTCATCGATGGCCTCATCTGTGCAGCTCAGAGCAGGACTCAGTTTTGACTCTCTAAGATCTAAGAAGAGGAAGGTGTATTTATTTAAGGTAACATGATGCATTTTTCTGTCTTGGATCATGATCTTGCATGATAAACTGGAGTCAAGCCTTATCCACTTTGCTCAATATGTGGACGTTAATGCAGTTGAACAGTGCAGTGTGTTGTAAGGCATCACTACTCGTACAAAGATAGTTCTACAATATTAAAGTAATTCATGTAACAAAAGTTTCTTCATGCAACATTTATTTGAAACAGTCAGCACACTTTTAAAGCTGTCGGACAATTTGACAGAGAAAACAAAGTATTATGACAAACACAAGTGAATCGACATGTTAACTGTTATTGTTTCAATCACAAAGACAGCTTGTCGTGACAGAGAGTGTAAGGGACACTTCTGTAGCAATGGAGAGTCAGGACTCAGAGAGACACGGGATGAGCAGGAGTTCTGATGTCAAACACTGGCAGTTTATTACAAGCATCGGCCGGAGAATTCATATCACAAGTCACAGCAGCAGAAAGTTCTGACTGCTCAGGTGGGTTGCCATGTCAATTCTGAATCCCTTCTCCCTTGGCAGACCTTTTAACTAGTTTACAGAGAGCTAATCAGCATATTGGGGGAGGCGTAAACATCTGTGGAGCTAGAGGAGATTATCCCCCAACTAGAAATACTCAATTACTTGTCAGTGGTGTTTAGAAGCCAGCGTTCCCACAGCGATAAACCATTTTGTGACCGAGAGTTGAACTGGTTTATCAAGATAGCTGGAGCCTCCCATTCCTTAAGAGAGATAACAAAGCCAGGGTTTGGTCGTAAAACGTCAGCAGGCAATTAAGGTTAAATCTCTTAGGAGTAAGGAGAATTATTATTTGACACTTAGGAGTAAAGACTAAATTAATCCCTAACAGCCCACTCTTTTTATCATCTTTGATAACCTGAAAACATTAGTCTAATAATAATTTGGTCAATACTTAAATCAATAAGCGTCTTCAGATTTGAGTGTGGTCTTACACAACTATAGGTTACTTACGTAACCCCAGTTCTCAGAGTAACATGAAGTGAGATGTCTCACTATGGGATGCGCCTCATCGCGGAGCAAACAGAAGCATCAATCTCATTACGCCAATCCTGATTGGCTGGTGATCTTGACGTCAACGTCAGGGGAAATCACCCCCTATAAGTAGCCTGCGCCACGACGCATGTGTCATTCAAAATAAGCACCTCTTCTTGCTTCACCATAGCAAGGAGGGCCGTCTGGTGAGACATCACACTTCATGTTACTCTGAGAACTGGGGTTATGTAAGTAACCTATAGTTCTCATTCATAACACTCCGTTCGATGTCTCACTATGGGATATTGTAGCTCCCGTATTGCCAGACGAGCTTATCTCGAAGATCACAGATCAACCAGAATTTAACAGGTGGAGTCCCGACTCAACAAGGTGCCCAGCACTGCTCGGGCCACGCTTGGAGCGGAGACGTCTAGCCTGTAAAAGCGGACAAAAGTGAGCGGCGAAGACCAGCTTGCCGCTGCACAGATGTCTTGGATGGAAACACCCTTGAACAAAGCCCAGGATGTAGCCAGGCCCCGAGTCGAGTGAGCCCGCAGACCCAAAGGTGCTTGTAGATTCTGACTCGTATAGGCCAAAGCAATTGCCTCCACAATCCAGTGGGAGAGCCGTTGCTTAGTAACAGGTTTACCCTTGTGAGGATTAGCCCAGGACACGAAGAGTTGGTCAATAAGACGAAGCTCTTTTGATCTGTCCATATATGTGTGTAAAGCCCGGACTGGACACAACAGATCCTGCTGCTGCTCCCCGGAGGAAACCAGCTGCGGAGGAAATGCCTCAATGTCAATTGGGGTACACGAACTAACCACCTTTGGTGTAAAGGCAGGGTTGGGTTTCAACAATACTCTCGTTTGTCCTGGGGCGAACTGAGTGCATGAGGGATGTACAGACAGTGCATGGATATCGCTGACCCGCTTGGCGGATGCCAGGGCCAGTAACAGCACTGTCTTGAGTGACAGATGTTTCATGTCAGCTCCTTCCAGGGGTTCAAATGGGGTCATTTTGAGCCCATTTAGAACCACTGCCAGGTCCCATTAGGGCACCAGCGACCTGGAGACAGGGAGGAGCCTGCGAGTTCCCTTCATAAAACGGCAAACCAAAGGATGTTGGCTAGCCGTCTTACCCTCAAAGCCCACATGGCATGCAGCAATAGCAGCCAGGTACCCCTTGATCGTGGAGAAAGCTCTGTGTTTTTCGATCAAGTCCTGTAAAAACCTGTGTACCTCTTTGAATTTTACCCAGATTATAGACAGTCCTACTCGCCCAAATATTAAGTCCCCAAATAAATCCTCCTTAATTGATCTAATTTTAACAAATGTTCCACATAAATACTCATCTGTGGGAGTATTTGCTAATGATGTGAGTGACCACTGTGTTGTAGCCACAATTAGGGACACTAAGGTCCAAAAGGTTAAACCACGTATCATCACAAAGAGAGACAAAAAACACTTTGTGGAGCAGGGTTTTTTACATGATCTGTTTGATTTTGATTGGGGTAAAATCAATCTGTGTGCTGATGTAGAAACTGCATGGTCTTATTTTTATCTTGGTTTTATGAAAATTATAGATAGACATGCACCTCTGCGTAAATTTAGAGTGAAGGGACGAAACAATCCCTGGTTTTCTGCTAAGCTGTCCAGTCTCCTTCATGAGAGAAATAATGCTTGGGCTAAGGCTAGGAAATCAGGCTCAGAGGTAGAATGGCTACGTTTTAGGCAGCTAAGAAATAGCTTCACATCTCAAATAAAAAGTGCTAAATCAAAGTACTATTTGTTGGTTACCACAGAAAACCTGAATAATCCTAGGAAATGTTGGAAAGCCATAAAATCGATTTCCACTGGTGATATCCCAAATGAGCTACCTCCGTGCCTCACCACAGCATCTGGCATTATATCAGACAGGGCTACTATGCTAAATTGCTTTAATGAGCATTTTTTGTCTTGTGGCTCTCTGTTTGGCTGTGTGGCTCCTGTGAACGCTCCAATCCTTGACTCTGAACAATGTGGTCTGGAAAACCCTTTCAGTTTTACTCCTTTTAACTATTGGTATTGTTCATGAAGCCTTATCCAAGTTAGATCCTAGGAAACCGGCTGGCCCGGACAACGTAGAACCTTTCTTTTTAAAGATAGCTGCAGATTTTATTGCTCCACCTCTTACTTCTCTTTTTAATCTCTCCCTCAGCACGAACACAATTCCAAAAGTATGGAAGTCTGCTTATGTCTTGCCTTTACTGAAAGGAGGGGAGGCAACTATTTTAAATAACTATAGGCCAATCTCTAAATTGTCAGTTCTGGCTAAGGTGCTCGAACGACTTGTGAGTGAACAAGTAAAGGAGTTTTTATGTATAAATGATATCCTGTCTAAACATCAGTCAGGATTCAGAAAGAAACACAGCACCATCACTGCGACAATGAAAGTGGTAAATGACATTACTACTATTTGAGATAATAAGCAGAGTTGTGCAGCTCTGTTTATTGACCTTTCCAAAGCATTTGACACCGTTGATCATCGCATTTTAAAGCAGAGGCTACTCAGTATTGGCATATCCAGCAATGCAGTGGGGTGGTTTGTAAACTACCTCTCTGAAAGGTCCCAATGTGTTCATTTTGATGGACTGTCTTCTGAATGGTTAAACATTTCTAATGGTGTACCACAAGGTTCTGTTTTAGGACCACTTTTATTCTCCATATATATTAACAGTGTAGGTGATAATGTGGATGAAGCTACTTTACATTTTTATGCGGATGATACTGTGATGTATTGTGCAGGTCCCTCCATTAAAGAGGCTGTTGTTAAATTACAAGCTGTTTTTAACACTATTCAGACTCAGCTCTCTGAATTAAAGCTTCTTTTAAATGTGGATAAAACCAAGGTAATGCTCTTTTCTAAAGCTAAAAAGACACCAGAGCCTGTTTTAGATATTGTAACTTCGCAAGGAACAAAACTTGAAGTTGTTGCTTGTTACAAATACCTTGGTATCTGGCTTGATGATTGTCTCTCTTTTAAACTCCATGTCAATAACCTGCTTAAAAAACTGAGGGTTAGGCTAGGTTTCTTCTACAGAAACAAGTCCTGCTTCTCGCTTGAGGCCAGGAAAAGGCTAGTCACTGTGACCTTTTTACCTGTGCTGGACTATGGTGATTTGTTGTATATGAATGCACCTGCCAATTACCTGAGCAAATTGGATGCTGCGTATCACAGTGCTCTGAGATTTGTCACAAATTGTAAAGCGCTTACACATCACTGTACACTGTATACCAAGGCAGGTTTACCATCACTCTCTGTACGGAGGCTCAGTCATTGGTACACGTTTATCTATAAAGCTTTGTTGGGTAAACTCCCGTATTATATCTGCTCTCTGATCACACAGAGAGTTGCAAGCAGCTATTGTCTGAGGTCATATGATGTAGTCTTGTTAGATGTGCCAAGAGCAAGGACTGTCTTAGGTAAGACAGCTTTTATGTGCGCAGCTCCACTTGCTTGGAACAATCTTCAGCAAGAATTGAAACTGAGCAATCTCATTCCTCTGCATGTTTTTAAAGCTAGGCTAAATGAAATGCTTGCTGATACTATGGGCACTTGTAAATGTCTATAACTATGTATCCTGTAAATATAATGTATAATGTCCTTTATTGTTTTATGTTTCATGTGGAACCTATATGCTGCAGGTCTCCCTTGAAAAAGAGATCTATGATCTCAATGGGACCAATCTGGTTAAATAAAAGTTTGAAATGAAATGAAATGAGAAATGATAAAATCACCCCAACAGGACATTGAAAAGAGATGTGTCCTTCTTGAAGGCACCACTCCTCAAACACCCTCCACTTACAGTCGTAAAGAGACCTGGTGGAGGAAGCTCTCGCACTCTGAATAGTGTTTATCACCTTCTGAGGGAGTCCCACTGTATTCAGATTGTACCACTCACGGGTCAGGCCCATAGTGCCCGCGCTCTGGGCGTGGGTAAAGGATCGCCCCCCCCCCGCCTGAGACAATCTGTCCCTGCGTGGTGGGGGCTGCCATGGCTGCCGGCACAACAGCTGATATATCTCCGCCAGCCCGTACGTTGCGGGCTAGGGCGGAAACATCAGAGTAAGTGTGTGGCGTTGCTACTTCACTCTGGCCAGAGTTGGGGGTAACAGAACCAGGGGTGGGAACACGCACAGAGGACCCGGAGGTCGATCGTGTACGAGTGTGTCCCCGCCTAACAGTGCGTTTAAATCGTGCATTAAAGAGAACAGCTGTCATTGAGCATTTTCTCTTTTTGCGAACAGACTTAACGCGGCTCCGCCGTAACGCACCCATAGCGGACTCCCGATCCTTGGATGAGGAGTCCAGTCTGCATAGAGTGGTGCACCTCTGGACAGTAATTCTGTCCCGAGGTGCATAACTCCCGGTACCTGTGTCGCTCTCAGAGAGAGGAGACGTCTGCCGCTCCAAGGGATCAGTTTGTGTGCCAGTGTGTGTGACTGGAGACAACGCAACCTCCCTTGGTGGTTCATACACGATATCGTGTTGTCTGTCCTCACGAGGACATGGTGTCCTCCGAGAGAAGGCAGGAAGCGTTTTAGGGTGGGGAACACCGCTAAAAGCTCCGGGTAGTTTACGTGTGCCAGCTGGAGGTCTCTGCTCTAGGGACCTCTCACCGGGCGACCTTCGTAAATACCCTATCAGCCTGTCTGACCTGCGTCCGTGGTGACCACCTTCCGTGAAAAGACAGCACCCGTAGGCGCGTCCCGCACTAGAAAAGTCGGGTGTAGTGCCACTACGCATTACATAATAACCAATACTCTCCGCACGCCGTGGCGCGCGGGGTTTAGTTTTATTATGAGGCCCATGTTGAGTGGGTGCTTTACGAGGACATTTTTCCCCGTAATCTGACTCCGCTCGGTGGGCATTATAGAGAGAGAAGAGAGAGAGAACCTCTCTCTCCAGCATATGGGTTGACTCTCTCTGGGTTTGTGAAAACAGATAAAGTATAACTGTTTTGAGAAGCCCAGGCAGATGTCGTGAGTATCTCCTGCTGTATGCTCCTTAGAGCCAGCTGAGATGTCACGCTTACGGCTCCGGCCGGCACTGCGCATGCGCGTGACGGAGGTGCCCTTACAGCTCCAGCCGGCACTGCGATTGCGTGTGACGGTGGTGCCTTCACAGCTCCAGTCGGCACTGCGCTTGCGCGTGCCGGTGGTGCCCTTACAGCTCTAGCCGGCACTGCGCATGTGCGTGACGGTGGAGCCTTCACGACCCCAGCCGGCACTGTGCATGTGCGTGGCGGTGGTGCCCTTAAAGCCCCAACCGGCACTGCGCATGCGCGTGGCGGTGGCTTCACGGACCCGTCAATAATCCGCCTCTTGAGAGATGCCGTAGCTGCTCTCAAAAGGGGAAGAATTGGCGGGCTGTCCTTTACAGCTCTAGCCGGCACTGTGCATGCGCGTGACGGTGGAGGCTTCACGACCCCAGCCGGCACTGCACATGCGCGTGACGGTAGTGCCCTTAAAGCCCCAACCGGCACTGCGCATGCGCGTGGCGGTGGTGCCTTCACAGACCCATTTATTATCTGCCTTTTGAGAGAGGCCGTAGCTGCTCTCAGAAGGGGATTTATGGTTAACGGACTGTTTATTGTTTTTCTTTTCATTTTTTTGAGCTGCGCCCTTGGCCGAAGCCTGGATGCGTCAGCGGAAAATGGTTTTTTTAAACAACAAAGATGTGACATGTGTTTTATGCGGACTTGAGGATGACGTTGAGGCATCTCTCGAGGCAGCGGGGACACGTTTAGAGCCGGGGAAAGAACTTCCAGCTCTGTCACAGAGGGGAGAAGGAGGGGCTGTCAGGCCGCTCGCTTCTTCTTCCTCGACTGCTGGCCGAAATTCTGGGTTGGCTGCGCCTGGGCTGCAGCCAGAACCGGAGATTTTCTAGGCCAACTCGCCCTCGTCTCCTGCCTGGGCTGGGGACTCGGGGTGGGCTGCGACCTCTGCTGTCCTGGTACTTTAAACCTAGCAGGGTTCGGTGCAGCTTGGGCGAAGGGCCGCTGTTGCGAAGGGCCGCTGTTGCGAAGGCAGCAGCTGGACCCTTCGAGGGAGACAGAGGTGGAGGGCCTCGTCTTCCTTCTTTTTCGACTCGCACTTCCTCTGCATGGAAGCGAGAGCGGAGCCGAAAATCCCCTCAGGAACGATGGGCATGTCAAGCAGGTTGGTTAGGTTGAGCCATCTAGCTCTTTCCTGCACCACCATGATCCCCATTACCTTGCCCGTGGCCTGGACGGTGCAGCGTTGGACACGGAGACAAATGTCTGTGACCGCGGCTATCTCGTCCAGAGTGGCCGGTCCAGGATTGCTCGACAGATCCTCACAGAGCTCCGCTTGGTACGCGGTTAGCATCGAGGAAACGTTCAGAGCCCTGGCGGACAATGCTGCGGCTCTGTAGGCCCGTTCAGTCATGGTCGACTGGAATCGGTCCGTTTTTGCTGGCAGCGTGGGGTTCCTGCTTGGTGACGGGCCCATCCTCGGTAGGAGGTGGGCTACCACTAGTGGTTCCATAGGCGGTATGCGGAGCAGGCCGAGCCTCTCCATACCGTCACAGTCAAGGGAGGAGGCACCCTGGATTGGGGCCTTGTTGCTAAAGGGCCGGTCTCTCCACGAGACCGACACCTCATCCAACATCTCCGGGAAGACCGGAAGGAGTTGCCTCTTCGTCCTCGTTGTTTGGGGAAAATGTTTCCCCTCGTAACGGGACCTGGAGGTCTCCTTGGCCATTTCGGGCCACGGGATGTCTAGCCTGGACGCAGCGAGCTGACACACGGCCTGCAGGTCCATGCTTAGACAGGGTGAAGCTGGTGTGCTATCGCCCGGGAGAGCAGCCATCGCTCCCGGCTTTGCAGCCTAAGCCGATTACATGAAGATGTCGTCTTCCTGCTCATCCGAGTCAGACAGGAGGAACTCAGAGGTATCCTCTTCGTCCTCCATGTAGTCTAACTCTAGGACATCTTCCGCGGGTGAAACCATGGTGAGGTCCAGCCGGGAGCCCCAGCTTGGTAAAGCGTGGGGCCCCGTGCGTCCCGTTCCCCCGTTTCCTGTTCTGCGGCTGACGCTGTCGATGAGCCCCAGACTGACCCAGTGAGGGGCTCCATCTCTGCGGCGGACGCCCCCGTGTCTTGATTGACAGCCGGCAAACCAGTGGACATGAGGGGTTCCTGTCCCGACAGGCTAGCTTGTTGTGCTAACCTTCGGCGGAGGCTCTTCATAGTGAAGCGGGCACAATGCCCGCACGAGCCGGGGTTGTCAATGGCCTCCTGGGCGTGTTCCAGCCCGAGGCAGGACGAACAGATCTGGTGTGAGTCTGTGCCTGACACTTTCAACCCGCAGCCGCAGAGCCGAGCCTCCGAGTTCCTGACTCCTCTGGTGTGAGGGAGAGAGGCGTCCATCTTATACGCTGCGTGGCGTGAAGAGGACCCGCTCGTAACAGGTACGTCGAGAGAAAAAATTGTTCCCAACCTGTCTTTAATCCGTAGAAAAAAGGACGGTGTGGGTCTTTTTTCTCAAAGAATATTACCTGGTGTGGTAATATCCTTTTAATCCTTTTTCTCCTTTGTGGAAGAGAAAAGTAAAAAATCCGTCCTCGCTACCGTGGTGTCGGCAGTGAGGGAAAAAACAAGCTAGCAGCAGGTGTGTTGCTAGTTTGAACAATCAAAACCTTACCTTAATTCCTGAGGAAGAATGGCGAGGTTGATTATAATACTAACTGGTGTGTTAGTACTATACTCTTATGCGAGGCAGAATAGGGTAGCCGGCTAACGCCCGTCGACAGAAATTAGCTTTTGGTTCAGTCTGTGGACAGTTAAGCTAGCCCGGCTACCATTAGAGATGTGCTCTGAAGCGAGAAGAGGTGTTTGAATGACGCATGCGTCGTGGCGCAGGCTACTTATAGGGGGTGATTTCCCCTGAAGTTGACGTCAAGATCACCAGCCAATCAGGATTGGCGTAATGAGATTGATGCTTCTGTTTGCTCCGCGATGATGCTCCCATAGTGAGACATCGAACGGAGTGTTATGAATGAGAACATCAATTACATCACAACGTGGAATAAGACTGAAACATTCAACCACAATGATTGACACAGACAATCACGATAGAAAATCATATCTCATCAATGTTTGGATCGTCTGTTGTCAAAAGCACAATAATGAACACATAAAACACAGACGCATAATAGCAAAACATCTTCTTTAAAATAATATGTTTTAACATGTAACCATTAGCTGATATCACTTATCAAACTATAACATCAAAACCAGATTGCAGTTTAAAGATTTAGTTTAAGGCAATCACTAGTCAAATGCATTTAAAACATAGGAACATAAGAGATCCAGGTGAAGTATAAAATCACAGTTAAGGTATACAATTCACAGTGGTGGTTTGATCAATTCGTAATCTGCAAAATTACAATGTCCTCAATTCAGGATTACTTTACGTTTACTTCATTACATATTAAATCAAAAGACTATGGCATGATAACATAATTACGTTACTTCAACTATCAATCATTATGTCATTTCAAAATCTGAAGGGACAACTAAACAATTCTCAAAATGTTTAACAATCTGAAAAGGAAAAGTTAGGCAAATGTTCAAAGACTTTTGTAAAACCTGGAAAGGAAGGTTTAAATATCTAAAACTTGAAACATCATTGTAGGTCTTTCTGTGCATGGATAATACATTGAAGAGTAGTGTTGTTAAACCTGATTGCTGGACAATTAAGGATATTAACATAATCTGTTATAATATTAGAAATATCTTATTGTTCAATACCTTATAATCTGAAAATATCAATTAATTTATTTTGTGTAGTGTGAAAGTGTAATCTGATTTGACAAAATATATGTATCACCACTATTTAACACATGTCTGTTCATCGGAAATATAAGAACTATCATTAATTGTGCATCTGTATACATCTGTTCATTCAATTCAAATGTTATCTTTGTACGAGAGCTGGAAGAACATGTCCTCCTGACTCGTTCTCCTCCTCTATTTATGACACAGAACGTCTGGTGTGTAAAGGCATCCTGATACTGTAGATTAGCACTGAGGTGCTGATTGGCTCAAAACTCTTCTTCATCAGAGGGCCATATTTCAACCCCCCAATTGCTCTGCTTTTGTGGATCATTCAGTGAACACTGTAGTTGATCCCCCCGTGAAATGGAGGCTCATCTGCCTGCATTCCTTCTGCTATCTGCTTGAGAGCAGAGCCTATTCCAAGTGGCACATCCAGATGGCCCCCCGTGATGGGAGAGGTTAGGAAGACATCTGCCCCTCCAAGAAACATGGAACCTTGTATGAAGCCTCTGAAGCCCTCGCTCGTCCTGCAGAGTTGTCTGTTTGGGCCCCCCGAGCAGAAAGATGAAGAAGCATCCCATCCCATCAGAAAGTTGAAGATTATAATCCTCTCATCTCGAATGACCTCGTGCCTCCTTGCACGTGGCTGGGGGTGCTCTCTGCAGCTGGAGAGTGTGATCCTCTCTCTCTGACCCTTGGCCTTCAGAGCTGTCCTAGTTATTGGGTTAACAATTGATAGGGATGTTTTCTGAGTGAAGACAACTCAAGGTAATGGATTAGCACATTATCATTTAATTACAAAAATAGGATAGGCCCCTCAGAATTATTTGGGAGCCTTCCTGACACATGCACATGCATAAATGTAAGGTTTGTGTTAGTCATTTAACATGCAAGAATTATATACTCATCAGTCCAAAGCAGAGAAATGTTATTTTAAGTTAAAGGTGAGCTAGACCCTGTGGATACAGTATAACCCTTTCTCAATGATTCTAAATGTTATATTAATTCACCATTTACCGGTTGATAAAAGATTAGTTTATCAGAAGTACATGTCCTCTTCCATAAAACATAGGTTTGAGAAATGAATGTTCCAATATGAAATCAATTACTCAATATAATTGACTCTCCCCTCCCTTTTCTTACATATGTCACATAATGTAATAACAACGTAGGAGTCTATTTAAACATGGTATTGTCAATAAGCTATTAATCGAGAAAACTCAGTATCAGTATGCAACTCGCAAATATCTCTTCTCTCTTTCCTATCCCTCCTCTTTCCCTCTTCTCTCTATTCTCTCTCCACATCGCTCGCGAGTCTCTCGGCGCGGACGCAGCCTCGCGCAGCCCAGACGCAAGCCCAGCTCGGCACAGCTCGCCGAGGCGCCTTTCTCATCCCTCTCTTCCTCATCTCTCTCTCATCCTCATCTCCCATCTCTTTCACATCTCTCTCTATTCTCTCTTTCTCATCCCTCTCTCTTCCTCTTTCCTCACTTCCCCATCTCTTTCTATTTTCACTTACCCATCTCTTTCTCTCTTACTTTCCCATGTCTTTCGTGTCTTACTTCCCCATGTCTTTCGTCTCTCGCTTACCCATCTCTTTCTCTCTTACTTCAGTTAGATATGAAATAAAGCATACGAGTCCATGTAAGCATGGTAGAGGTCATAATCCATCACTCGAGAAAACTCAGTATCAGCTGTGCGCAACTAACAAAAACAATTGTGAGAAACATATATTATGCAAGAAATGCATACCTTTGTTGAAAAAACAAGGCATAGCCGATTTGGGAGGAAAAGCTTCAACCCCCTTAACATCTGAGTTACCACTGAAGGCATAGCATGAATGACAGTGGGCGTCTGAGGGTGTCATTACTGAGAAATGTCAAACAAATTCAAAACCTTACATTTGAAAACAGGTTTGCATTCCTCCACTTAAGGTGACGTTATCATTGGAAACAATAAAAACGAACTATTTTGATATAGAATCTATAAATTGAATCGTTAGAGCAGAACAGCATGGTTGTATTTTTTAGCCTAAGTTCCGTGCAGCCTCTAGTTTCACCAGGTGGAAACATGGTCGATATAATGTAAATGCATGTAGAAGTAGACAGTAAGAGGCCCCTGACATCAGGCCTATACCAAAAATAGTAGGGGCTTTTCACAGCTTGCCAATCTTACAGGCATCCTCTGCATAGCAGTAAGAATAGCCTTAAAACATTTTTAAAAAAAAGATGTGGTAACGAGAGTCATATTTCTGACCCTTATGCCCTAAGTGAAGCTGTTAGTCTCATCTGACTGACCCAAGGGTTTGGTGCTGGTGTGATAGTTCCAAGTGTTCAGAGCAGACGTCAAGTTTTCAGTTCATGGCTCGGTGGGGGGGGGCAGACCCACGTGAGACAGTATCAACGGCTTGTAGAGTTCAGTTTGAGGAATGTCATTCTCTCTGGGAGCAGGAAATGGTGTCCATTCTCGGACCAGACCATTAATGTCATGTAGAACAGCCATAGCATCTTTGTGACTGCACTCAGCCGGACTGTAGTAGGGCAAAGCTGGGTGACCTTTTAGTGAAGCCGTCCGAAGCCATCCACGTACCGACAACAGGGACACAGGGTCATCAATGTCTCTCTTTACCATTGGCTCAATCATAAAACAAATTAGTGGGAAAATGTGGAACACTAATCCATCATGTGAAATGTTGAGTTAATTTAAATAATTACTTATGGGTTTAAATCAAATTATTATTAATATTAGAACTAAAGTCAGTTAAAATAGGACTTGCACGGATCAGAATCTAATCAATATACCATTTTCCCAGCTCTGTAATGAAAGGATAACAAGCAGGGATGCAAACTTGTCACCTTTTGAATCCAAAATAGGTCGTTTGTGTGATTCATGTAGATCTGCAATACACATATTATTGGGGTATGGGCAAGGTTGCCAACTCTGGGTACCTGGCTGGAGTGAGATTTCGATATCATGGGTTTAATTACACACATGCGCACGAAATGACTGCTATCGTGTCAGTAGCGGAACCTTAGCATATATTTAGGATATATATATAATATATATACAAATACACAATATTGGACACAGACTATAAAAGGGCACACAGTTTCATTCACTAATGAAAGTCAAACACATGTTTGTTTCCACTGTTTTATTGTGTGCCTGTCACGATAAGCAATTCATTGACTTATCGGCTCCGAGTATTTGTGTTGGGTAATCTATGGTAGGGCTAACCCATACAGTGGTGGGGCTCAAATCAGTATTTGAAATGTAATTACATACACACTATATCGCCCCATTGACGGTGAAACGCCACGCGTGAGGTTTGGACTATTTCCCTGTCTCAATCCAAATTGAACTGTATGAAATAAAAAGGCACATTTGTGTTGTAGTAAACAAAAAGCGACCTGGAGCCAATCCTGCAATTTCCCCACAGGTAAAAGAGTTGACATGCTGAAAACCCAACCCCCGCAGCGGGTCTGGGGGGATTTTTTGAAATACTAACATAAAATACACATTCTCTCTTGAGATGAAAAAATAAATCCATCTATTACTACACGACATATTTAAATGAAGCTGAACCTGCTGCTCCTCACAGAGGGAAAAGGCTGTGTGAATTACTTTACATTGTGGATAAGGGTGGATAGCCCCCATTGTTCTGTGTGTGAAAATGGAAGACAGCCCACACACCTATCTATCATCGAACCATGGGGTCTTATTTCATTATGTGATGATTTCTATCAACACGTAATGTTGTATCGATGTATATAGAGATGTGTTACCGCAAAATTATTCTCCGTCTTTTTTTTTTCAATATTATAATGAATGTTCGAGTCTTCCTGCCCGTCGGCTCTGCTTTTGGATATAAGAATGCTCTGCTGTTCCGCTAAAATTGTCTAGCTTAAGCAGCTATACAGCTATGCATATTATGTGGTCCAGAGTGACTGTGGTGCAAACTGGACCGCTGGTGAACAGCTGTTAGAACGGGGTGTTCAGAGCAGAGCTCCCTGTCGGAGCGGCAGAGCGTGAAGTGAACTGAAAAATGTTCTGGCTAACGTTAGCTTTAGTACTCAGATCTTGTTCTTGAGTAGAAGTACCAGAGTGTAGGAATACTATGTTACAGTAAGAGTACTGCATTCAACATGTTACTCAAGTAAAAGTATAAAAGTATTCTCATCAAAATATAGTGAAAGTAGCGACAGTAAAGGTAGTCGTTGTGCAGATTGGTCCATTTCAGAATAATATATATGATGTGTTTTATAATGATTGATCATGAGAGTGTTCTCAAAGCTGGTAAAGGTGCAGCTAGTTCGAATGACTTTGTATACTGCAGGGTAGCTTGTGGATTTATTCCAGGTGGAACTAAAGTCTGATTTAACACTTGATTATATTTCACATCAATTCATCCAGATCCGTAAAGTAACTAAAAGGTATGAAATACATGTAGCGGAGTAGAAATACACCATGTAGGCTACCTCTGAACTGTAGAAGTAGAAGAATAAAGTAGCAAAACATTTAAATACTCAAATAAAGTACAAGTATCTCAAAATAGTGCCCAGGTATAGTACTTGCTGAGTTTATGAACTTAGTTACACCAGTGGCTATACAGATAGAAAGACTAAACCTTGCACAGAGGCATGAAAATGCTCAACAGTGCTGGCAAAATTATAAACTGACTGATACACAATTAAAATAAATGCTTTTATATATATTTCTATTAGCGTGACTCTGTAGCGTTTCTGTTATTATTACCTGCTGCTCTAGTTGTTCTGCCTGCTAAAATCATCTGTTATTCCTCACACAAAGTGGATAGGCAAATACACATCCAAAGTGTGTGTGTGTGTGTGTGTGTGTGTGTGTGTGTGTGTGTGTGTGTGTGTGTGTGTGTGTGTGTGTGTGTGTGTGTGTGTGTGTGTGTGTGTGTGTGTGTGTGTGTGTGTGTGTGTGTGTGTGTGTGTGTGTGTGTGTGTGTGTGTGTGTGTGTGTGTGTGTGTGCTGTTTGGGGGTAGCCTGCTTCCCCTCCAGAGGTCACACCTGTCTCTGACCTCGGGTGCTGCGGTTTCTATCCAACTCTGCAGCACCTTAGGAACAGAGAATGGGGGAGATTCCATCCAACAATGCAAACCTCTCTTCATTGTCAAAACAGCACCTTATCTAACTGTCCCTGACCTGTCCCCAAAACGTTCCCCAAGGCCCGAATTGAGTCTTCTGTTATGTAGCGGAAAATCCCATTTCAAAAAAATCAAGAGCAAAATAGTTTAGTTGAAAAAAAACTTCTCTGTCTGTTCGGATTTGGAAATCTCATGATTTATTGTGTGGGCTCATGAACGAGAGAAGGAGAAAACAACATCTATCTTTGAACTGCAATTACTTATCTGAAAAAGATTGCAACATTATACTCCTTTAAAAATTGCTCAATTCATTTAAACACATTTATTATGTACACAATAAAACCTCAACAAGTATATTGATCCTGGCTTAACCAGCGACCTTTACTCTATTGTTCATAAGCTCAGTATTTGACAACTATTAGGATTGTAGTAATGTCTGTATAGACCAATTGTACTAGAAATAATTTGAAACAGTTTAATAAAGAATGTTAAACTATATTTAAAATGTAATTGAACTTCAACGTATATCAATTATCTGATTCCAGTGGCCAGTTGGAACAGACAATCAACAAGGTTTTCATTTTGCAGCAACAGCGCAAAAGGTTTCAATCACTATGAGTATCATGTCTGAGTCTGGTTCTGTCTTATCTGCTTTGTTTCGGAATGTGCATACATTAAGTTTTTTTTTACATACATAGATTTAAGAATAAATGAAACAAATAATACAACATTGAGCTGATCCTCATTCCCCTTCACTGTCGTCCTCCTTCTGGACCTTTCCGCTGTGTTCAACATTAAGTTTAAATGAAAAATATGAGGTTCAAGTCAATATTATTACTTTCAACTAACTTAATTTAGTTATGTGACATTTGTTGACATAATACATTTAAAGTCAATGTCTAAAATGTTTCAGTGAAGTAACCCACGAGATCTTTCTTCACACCCTCCAATAACTATTGGAGTCTCAGGCTGTGCACTCTCCCTGCTCACGTCCTTCTTCAAAGACTGAACCTAAAGGGTAACTTGGAGTGGAGTTGTGTCCGACCCTGCTCACTTAGGTCCCTCAAGGGTCCGTCCAGGGTCCCCTTTGCTTTTCTCTGTTCACCAATGCGTTGGCTCTGTCATTCCATATATTTGTTTATATCTTGTTCTCAATATAAGACGTGGCTGACACATGCAGAGGCCTGATCTGATTTAACTATTGGTAGCTGCTATCTGATAGAAGCAGTTTTATTCAGGCGATGTTTCTCTCAGTGTCTTGATTATGTTGAGTTCAAGCTTTTGGTGGTTGTGAGAAGCAGAAACCAAAGTTTTCACTTGTTTAGTTTTGTACATCCAATTTATTTTGTGTGTCACTGTGTCTTCTAGCACAGTAATACACTGCTGTGTCCTCGGCCTTCAGACTGTTCATCTGCAGATACACTTTACTGCTGGAGTCATCTCTGGAGATAGTGAATCTACCCTGACCGACTGGGAGTAATAGATAGGAGTACTAGCTGTGTGTATTAAAGCGATCCACTCCAGTCCTTTCCCAGGAGCCTGTCTGATCCAGTTCCATCGTGAGCCTCCAAGTTGAATCCAGATGTTGTGCAGGTGAGTCTGTGAGGTTCTCGTCAGACTGCTCATCTGCAGATACAGCTGCTGTCTGTTGTTGTCTCTGGAGATGGTGAACCGGCCTTTCACTGACTCAGAGTAGTAGATGTGGGCACTGCTGGTAGGGTGCATAGTAGCAACCCACTCCAGTCCTTTCCCAGGAGCCTGTCTGACCCAGGCCATCCAGGAGCTACTGAATGTGAATCCAGAGGCTGTACAGGTCAATCTGTGAGATTCTCCAGGCCTTTTAGTCACTGGTTAAGATTCTGTCAGAGTCTGACCATCAACACCTGGAGAGAGGATACAAACACATCTGGTGAAATAAACTGTTGACACAATTAAAAGCTGTGTTGGATAAAGATTAGTAAAGATGTTGACCTGCCCAGCAGACAGTGAGCAGCAGCAGTCCTGTCCTATAGTCCATCATGTTAAACTGTGTGTCCTCTGTCCTCTGTCCTCCTCTCTGCAGTCACATAAGTAGAGGGGGAGACATCTGAGTTTTGCATTGACTCCTCCTTTAACTAAGTGTGTTTTTTTCAGAATAACTTTGCAAGGCCATTTATAAAGGGACAACCAATAGACTTCATGTAAAGTATAATGATTTTGATTGCCAGAGGGACAGCTGGGCCTACATCCAATATGACAATAAGCTCAATTAATTAACTAACCATTCATCTCAGGTGTATTTGATTGAATTTGGGTCAGAGATTAGACGATCAGAGCTGCTTCTTTAAGTGAAACATTGTTAATATATATTTTTTATTGCATCAACTTCTCCAATGTGTTTACGGTCGATTAAAGTTTGGCAGTTAGCTGACTGGAATCAGTTGTTTGTCTCCAGTGTTAAATATAGAATGTGCTTCCTTTGGTTGTGGTTATGTGACAGTAATGTTTCCAGTTCAAACAGATGAAACTTTCCTGATGATAATGTTTATGATATAATGATGATTTGTGTTCAATCGGCAAATCTAATAGATGTTTTTTACTCTTTCATGTTATCAAAGTGTGCATTCATTAATGTTCTTCTAGAGATACATGGGCACAGTTTAACCAAACTGAATCAGATAATCAGCTGCGTTGTTTGAAATGGGACAGCACACCTGAAATGTATATTTAAATACTTTATTAAGGGCAGTGAACTTATCTGTTCTGTATGTTTTTCAAATCAGTGTTATAAGTGTCACAGACAGTTAAATTGCTCGTATTATACTTAAAATATATGTAAAACAAAACCACTAATGTGATCTTTTTATTTTAGTGGTTTATTAATGACAGTTAATTCTATTTTTGCTATAGATGGTTTTATTTTTGTCCTTTTCTCATGAGAAGAATTTGAAGAGTCTTTAATGTACCTACATCATTAGTTATGTTATATCATTAGATAATTTAATAGTGGAAAAGGGGCGCCTTTTAAAAAATATGAGCATTGCAATAAATGTAGTTAGGATCTATTTAATGTTCAAGTGGTGGTATTGAATAGAGGAAGTAGTTTTTGTACGACTCTCCTGTTACTGTCTCTCACTGTGTCTTCTGGCACAGTGATACACTGCTGTGTCCTCGGCCTTCAGACTGTTCATCTGCAGATACACTTTACTGCTGGAGTCATCTCTGGAGATAGTGAATCTACCCTGGACCGACTGGGAGTAATAGATCGGAGTACTAGCTGTGTGTATTAAAGCGATCCACTCCAGTCCTTTCCCAGGAGCCTGTCTGATCCAGTTCCATCGTGAGCCTCCAAGTTGAATCCAGATGTTGTGCAGGTGAGTCTGTGAGGTGCTCCGGGTTTCCTGACTGCTGGTTCAGACTCAGTTATGGTCTGACCTTCAGCGACAGACCAAACAACAGAGCAACCACCAATAGTGTTAGCTTTCCCTGAGCCATGTTCACACAGTTTCTTGTGTTTTCAAAAGCTTGAGTCGCTCTTTAAATATGAAGTAAACTTGATCCCTTTGAGAATTCATTTGACGATTAGCTCCTCCTACTTCACATTCTGCTTTAAAAGTCAAATTCAAGGCTATACAAACAGCATTAAGCATCATATAAACTAACAGCAAATAGTTATTTAAGGCAATTGTTGATACAAATGAACTGTTGATTAAAATACTATAATTATTATTTTTCAACGAAAGATCCAGTTGATTAATTTTATTTAATTTGACTATAACTCATATGAGTAACATCAAAGCTTTATTTCTAATCATTGTTTTAGTTGTAACAATTCGAAACTAATTCAGAAATGGATTGAACGATATGTTTTTATTTATTTTTATTTTGTAACTGCAATGAAGGAAAGCAGGATGCTCTAAATGTTTACTTGTGTTTGCTGCAGCTGGATGAAGACCTGGGTTTTGTTTCTTTTCTTACTTAAAAGGTTTCAGTATTCAAATAGTGGCAGTTTGAGGACAGATACAGAGAAACTTGGAGCCTTAAGAGGACATAAACTACTAAGGAACTGAAACCTATTTGACAATGTGCAAAAACACATTTCTGCAGTGCATGAAAAATGCAAACTAAATAAGTTAAAAGACGATCTCAGATTAGACCATTTTCGAAATGTTGGCAAATAAATGCTTTTTATGGTTCATTTTCTAATCTTACAGTGTAACTACCGTTGTGTCATGATATTGAAAGACTCCAAATCTCACATTAACAGTGTGAGAAAAGTGTGGTAATAATGAGGGGTTTTTGTACAGCTGCTCAACCAGCTTCAGTCACTGTGTCTCTCGAGCACAGTAATAAACAGCAGAGTCTACAGCCGTCAGACTGCTCATTTGCAGATACAGCTGCTGTCTGTTGTTGTCTCTGGAGATGGTGAACCGGCCTTTCACTGACTCAGAGTAGAAGATGCTGCTACTGCCATCAGGGTGGATATAAGCGATCCACTCCAGTCCTTTTCCAGGAGCCTGTCTGACCCAGGCCATGTAGGAGCTACTGAATGTGAATCCAGAGGCTGTACAGGTCAATCTGTGAGATTCTCCAGGCCTTTTAGTCACTGGATCAGATTCTGTCAGAGTCTGACCATCAACACCTGTAAAGAGGATAAAAACACATCTGGTGAAATAAGCTGTTGACACAATTAGAAGCTGTGTTAGATAAAGATCAGTAAAGATGTTGACCTGCCCAGCAGACAGTGAGCAGCAGCAGCTGTCCTATAGTCCATCATGTTAAACTTTGTGTCCTCTGTCCTCTGTCCTCCTCTCTGCAGTCACATAAGTAGAGGGGGAGATATCCGAGTTTTGCATTGACTCCTCCTTTCTGATTGAACATTGTCCTCTTTTAACAGTATTTTATGTTAACATTATCTCTTACATTTAAATTGGTAAACATTTCTTATTGGGCTGTAGGTCATGTTGTAACATTTTATTATTGTTATGGTATTCAGATGTATCAGATGAAACAAACAAATAATGGATTTTATTTACTGTTGTTTAAAATAAAAGGTATTAACATTATTGTCATAAAAAAATGACGGCAAACACCAAAGTAAGGAGGGGGACACAAAGACAATAGGAGGGTTAAATAAATCACTTTACAGGTTTTATCTGCATCTCATGTCTTTAACATTTATATTTTTAATAAATTATTACGTTTTGTGTCAAATAAAGCACAGAAATGCATGCATTTGTTTTTGGAAAGAAACTCTGACATCCAACCATTGTTGTTGTGTTTCGCTCGTAGATGTTCTGTTTAGTATTTGTGAATAAATAGTGTGAACAATATTATTAGAGCCGAAATTGGTTGTGAAGTAACTCAAATATAGAGCAAAACAAATTAAGTTACTGAAAATATATAAGACTGGATACTTGAAAAGGCTGATGTTTAACAATTTAAAGAAGTTGTATTCATTTTTATTCCGGGAATACATACAGTAATGTATCAGTGATTATAACCTCTACATGTTTAAACTGGTGATGTAACAGTGAGCTGGTGTTGAGATCATTTCTGGTCTGAGGGCTCCTCCTCTGGTGGCTTCATGTTACAAGTGTTCAGGCTCTGAGGGGTTTTTGTTCAGCTCTACTGATGGTGTGTGTCACAGTGTGTGTCTGGCACAGTAATACACAGCAGAGTCTCCAGGCTGCACGCTCTGTCCGTTCAGAGTCACTGTGTTGCTGGAAGAGTCTAAGTCGATACTGAACTTGCTCTTCAGTGAATCTTTATAGTATGAACCTCCAGTGTATTTCATTCCTATCCACTCCAGTCCTTTCCCTGCAGGCTGTCTGATCCAGGCTGTGAGGGAGCCAAGAGAATAAGAGACCTGACAGGTGATGGTCAGACGTTGACCTGGCTGCACAGTCACAGAGGCTGGCTGTATCAACTGCTCACACTTCACACCTGTGGAGGGAAACATGTTGAACAGTGAGCGAGGTTAATAACAGAGAGCAGTCAGTGTGAGCGTTCTGTCAGTGTCTCTGCCTCAGTGAGACTCACAGGATCCAGCAGCCAGCAGCAGCAGCAGAGCTACAGAGAACATGGTTGGTGTTGAAGGTGACCTGATGGAGCTTCTCTTCTTCTTCTGCTGCAGCTGACAGCATGCTATCAAGTCTTTATAGCAGACTGTGAGGAAGTTCACTTTGCATAGAGAGGGACACTGACAGGCTATAAAAGAGGGACGGACTGTCCTGTCAAGAGTTGTCTTTTGGATTTGTGGTTGGACAATTACAAGATATAATCATTTATTCTGCTCAGCAAAACCCTAGCCCACATACATCATGCAGAAATCTATCCTTGATACTTTCTGTTAAAAATAAAATAATGGGACAATATTGTTGCAAGAATGCCTGAAGTAAAATGTATATCTAAAAAGGGGAAGTGAAATTCCACAGCAGCTGTTGCTTTCATAGTGTGTTTAGAAAAGCTTTCTTTTTCTCCTTACTGTCATCTGACTTTGTATCATTTGTCTGACCCAGTGCATGCTGCAGCAGCTACATGTGAAGCCAGATCCCCTGCAGGAGAGACTGAGAGTCTCCCCAGGCCTCTTCATACTGAAGAGGAAGGAATAGACTCCATACTCTGACCTGTACAACCTGATGAGATAAAAGAAGAGAAACAGAATCAAAGAAGATGGTGAGATATTTTGAAAATGTTCTGGTATCACTGACTGACCATCAGTGGATGTTGTCTGATAAAAAATAAAACATCAAGAAGCAGGAGAGCTCACAGGGCAGAGAGAGAGCAACCAGCAGAAGAGAGAGAGTGATGATCATCCTGATCAGTGGCGGCCGGCCCATAGGGGCGCTAGGGGCGCCGCCCCACCTCTTGCCAGATACAAAATAAAATAAAAATATTAAATAAAAATATATATATTTAAAAAATATATATTTAAAAAAAATATATATTTTATATTTTAATTTTTATTGAACAAGGTAAATTTCATACAATTAGTATCACAAAAATGTATAATCTACAATACAATCTCGTTTAAAATTGTGTTACGATGTCTAAAGTTACTGATAAGTCACCCGTTTCCTGCCTGGCCTTGCCCATGGCATTAGTTTATCATTACGGGGCAGAGCCCCCGAGCGAAACAGCAGCAACCAGCAGGTTGCAAAAGTCTCAATAGTAAACTGTGCCGCCAAAACATAATTTCAGCCAATCAGCGCCGTCAAATATTTTGGTCACGTGGGCGCTCACATTGGCGCCCATGTTGCTTACGTGCGTTGACGTGAGAAGTTGTTTTTTAGACTCGTGAGTGACCAAGGTGACGCAGTATTTGGATGAGAATGGTGTGCAGGTGGAGTCGCCGGAACCTCGGTCCGCCCAAGAGCTACTCTCCAATCCTTTTGAAAGGAGAAGTTTGGGAGATAAATTGATACTTAAAGACCTTGGACCGGACCAACCCGATTTGTATATATTACAGCAAGCTCGTGAAAAAGACAAAACGTATCAACAAGGCTTCTCACATGGCTAGCTGGATGCAAACAGGTAAATGCTATCTTTTGTTTCACATGCTTGCTCTTCAAACAGCCGGGGACAGATACGATCTGTTCAGAAACTAGACAAAAGTTAAACAAGTACAAACCACAGACTGTCTGTGTCATGGAGAATACAGTCGCTGGTTTATTTATGTCTGTAGGCCGTTGCTGTGAGTGTGGACGGTCGGAGCATATATAGCGTTAGCTTAGCCAAGCTCCATTCAGGGAACAAGCATTCTAAAAGGTTTTTCGCCTGCCGTCTGTCTGCAGACTTGTCAAAGCATTAATTCATGGTTTTTACTAACCGGTATCAGTATGTTGTTACGTCGGCATAATTTAGAAACGTGTATTACAATTTAATCACGGTAAAATATGTTCATGTTGTTGTAGCTGTAGCTCCCGAGCCAGCGCGTCTTGTTTGAATGATGCAAGTAAACACAGCTGACAGCTGCGGTGAAACTCGAGCGACTAGAGCGATGCGATAGGAGCGTTTAGAGCGAAGCGAATATTCGCATCGCGTCCGGTCTGAACGCAGCATTAAAGCGAGCTCCGCGCTGCACTGGAAACGCGCCATTACATCACCAGAAGTCCTAATTTAAGGGGTCATTTCTCCCCAAACAATTTTTTACTCACTCTATCAATAGCCCCACCAAAAATATTTTCCACCAGCCGCCACTGATCCTGATGTCACGATTCTCATGTCATGTCACATTTCTATGTCTAGGTTTGGGTGTTTTTGCTGTTCTCTCTGTCATGTTTTCCTCCTGGGTTATTGTCTGGTCCTTTTCCCTGTGTTTTTCCTCCTGTCGTTAGTTTCCCTGGTGTGTCCGATTACCCGATTGTGTTCACCTGTGGCCCCTGTGTTTTCTCCTCCCTCCTGAAGGATAAAGATAAGGCAAAAAGTAACTGTGAATATAAGATATAGTAAATCCTGTTATAGGAAACGCTAAAAACATTGAGCTGTCTGAGTGGAAAAATAACGTGTTAAAGTTTACTGCTGGTCGGCTACATCCTGTTATCTTCAAGGACGAGAACACCATGGTACGGTATGTGGGGCCCTGAGCTTCACCAGGCGCAACTGTCTTGTGAGAAAACCAGTTAAAACAGGTAATTAGAAAAAAAGGGAGTATGGCCCTGGCCTGACCTTAGCTAAAACTGGGTGTTGCTGGGCAGAAAAGGCAGACTGCAGCACAGAGAACACCAAAGGTGGGGGCTTCACAGCAAATACTATAAAGAACAAGATATATTCAGGATTCGGGACTCACTTCAACTGGGATCTCACACTGACGAGCTTGTCACGGTGGGAACTCAAGAAGGAGTCCAAGGCGCTGGCGTTTTGTGGTATAGTACGGATTGATATATCTTTGTTGAACTGTGTAATAAAGTGCTTATTTGAAGAAACAATCCATTGGAGTGCAAAGTCTAGTTTTGTACAGCTAACAGAGAATAGTGTCTAGGACACAATTCCTTTTCCCTCAGAACTAAGAAAGGTCATCGGCAGATCCGGACGGCGACCCCGCTCTGGCCATATCCAAACGATCTGCGCGGAGGACGGACCTGGTCCGGTAGACTCCAACAGCTTGGTGACCCCGACGTGATGGTCTAGAGCGGGAAGTCCGGACACCGATGACTTTCTGAGAGGACACCAAAAAACATTTACGGCAGTTTACGGCTTTTACAAGAAACCATCTCACACAATCAAAAACCCGGGCAATTCAGAATCAAGGTAAGCATCTGCCTGTTACAACAAATAGATGTGTTTGAAATACCACTACATTTTAGGATTGTGTGAAAATGGCAGAAATAATTGTCTCAGCTAAAAAGTAAAGATAAAACGTAAATAAAATGGTGTGCACTAAATAGATCAACAAGGGTATAAACAAATCTGTGATGAGAAGCGGGTGGAACCCGTAATTTATGAGGATCCGCTGCGGTCCAAAGGGAAGGTGTCAAACTTGTCAAACTAGTAGCCAATAGTACAGTGTAAAACTAGGGGAAACTCTAGTATCTAAAGGGAAGGTGTCAAACTTGTCAAACTAGTAGCCAATAGTACAGTGTAAAACTAGGGGAGACTCTAGTATCTAAAGGGAAGGTGTCAAACTAGTCAAACTAGTAGCCAATAGTACAGTGTAAAACTAGGGGAGACTCTAGTATCTAAAGGGAAGGTGTCAAACTAGTCAAACTAGTAGCCAATAGTACAGTGTAAAACTAGGGGAGACTCTAGTATCTACAGTGTGAGAAAAAGTTTTTAGAGAGTACTTGTCCATGGACAAGTGAGTTTGGCAATTTACTTGTCCGAATACATTCTTCACTTGTCCAGAATGGACAAAAATTGGGGCCACTGGAATCTTCTTCTTCGTCATCGTATTTTACACTTTCCCACGGTTTTTACAACACCGCTAACGTAAGTGAGCTGTAAGATGTTACTGCATCACACATAGGGATGGGTATCGTTTGGATTTTAACGATTCCGGTTCTGCTTTTCGATTCCTGTTATTTTCGGTTCTCGATTCCGGTTCTTTGAGAGGGTAAATAAGTCCCATGACAAACTGGGAGAAAAATATATTTATGAAAACATTAAGTCAAATCTGTATTCCTATTTACAAATCACTTCATACTGTTGAATTTCTTACGGTTATTGAATACAATTATATAAAAATAATCTCTGCATTATTTAGTTAGTTCTAAGTGGTGCAGTTTGAGAATGTACAATTGGCCCAGTCTCCTCTGATGTTACACTGCAACCTGCCTGTGAGACAGAGTCCAACCACACATCTCCAACACATAGGCCTAATAATAATAATAATAATAATAATAATAATAATAATTAAAACTGCGGTCGCACTTGTGCGCGCAGTGATGAGCGGGCCCTCGCGTCCGTGCGCCTGTCGGGGAGGGTTGCTGGTCCCCCCCCTCAGTCCTCCGAGATGAGCCGTTTGTCATGTCTCTAAATTGTTTACCTGACTTTGCGTTCCTTTATTTCTGACCAGGAAATCTTAGGCATGTGCGCCAACTGTGTTAGGGTTAGGGTTAGGGTTAACCCTAACCCTATATGCCGACAGTGAAGAATAAACATATTTATAACTAGTTTAGCTAGCTCCAGAGGTAGATGGAATAGCTAAGTGTGTTTGGTCTAACTGTTAGTGTGTGTTTTGCTCAGCTCCGCAGTCCGTCACAGCAAACATTTAAATGTAAACCTAAGACGCAAAGAAGTCCAAGATAACAGATAAATATAAACAACCATAATGTAGATTCAATGATATGAGAGAAGTTGTAGATTAAGTGTAGACAGTATTTAAAAAAAGACAATGTTAACAGCAATGTAATAAGTATATACAGTATTATGCAAAATGACAAGTACTACATGGCACACAGATGTAATTTTTTAATTATAAGTAAAAGTATGTAAGGCTGAAGTGACAGCAGTGATGAGCATTTAGATTAATGACGGGCATATTTATCGACTGAACATGCTCATTTTCTACAGTAATGTGTCTGACCCTCCACTGATGCTGTATACTAAGTTTGGCGTTGAAAAAGAAAACATGGAAATTTAAGGTAATATTTCACTGTTTTTAACATTATGGTAATTTAAAAAAAATAAAGAAGTTGGAGCTTTGGGGTTCCTGGACATAATATGTAGAGTAGGTCCACCCGAATAAGTGGGCAAAATTTCAGGTCATTCGGAGTTACGGTGCCACTTTGTAAAGGTTTCCAAAAATGGAAATGTAGTAGTTTGGTTGAATTTGTGACATGTAAATCGTCAACAATGGTGTATTCGCTGTTAGCTTACGACCTCCACAAGTAATTTTTCAAAAATGTGCTCCTCAATTAAGTATTATATTGGATAGGGGCTGAACTTGTCCTGCATTGGAATTTTTCCGATCATTCCCCTAGGAGGAGTTCGCAAGAACGTGCGTAAAATGGCTGAAAAACGCACATTGTTCAAAATGGTGGACTTTCTGGGGGGCGGGGCTAATGGAAGGCAATTTGAAATATGTGTGCAATCATAATAGCAATACGTATACAGCGTTTCGTGAATATCGGAATTACTATATCCGAGTAGTTTGGAGTAATTTGCGACATGTAAATCGTCAAAAATGGTGTATTCGCTGTTAGCTTACGACCTCCACGAGTAATTTTTCAAAAATGTGCTCCTCAATTAAGTATCATATGGGATAGGGGCTAAACCTGTCCTGCATTGGAATTTTTCCGATCATTCCCCTAGGAGGAGTTCGCAAGAACGTGCGTAAAATGGCTGAAAAATGCACATATTTCAAAATGGCCGACTTTTTGGGGGGCGGGGCTAATGGAATGTATCTACAAATATGTCCGCAATTCCATGAGTAATGTCTGTGCTAAAATCCGTGAAGTTCTGAGAGTTATATGTGACTACCACACAATAGGGGGCGCTAGTGAGCAGTATTTTTGAAAAAGTACGTTGTTTTTTTTACATTCTTGAAAAGGTCGTGGGCTGTGATGCGTGTCCCAAGTTTTGCGTACCGAAACACATTTAAGCACATCGTCATAAAAAAAAAAGTACAGGCCACGCCCACAATTGTCATTCGTTGTGACACTTTCAATATAAGTCCATACTCATCCCCAGAGTATGTCTAAAAAAAAATAAAAAGATTTCGTCCATCATTTCATGAGTTATACATTTGTCATGTTTTTGGCGCCCCCTATAGTCCAAAATGGATATTACTTTTTGTGCTTATTCCCCAATACACACTGAACCTTACCACCAAAATGTGTGTTTTTTTGGTACATTGTTGATGAATTATGAGAATTTCTATCTAAGCCCCGCCTTTTTGCAAACACGTTTAGAGTAATGACGGCCACATTTATCGACTCAACATGCTCATTCCCTACGATAATGTGTCTGACCCTCCAGCGATACTGTATACTGAGTTTGGTGTTGAAAAACCTAAATTTGAAATTTAAGTGAATATTTCACTGTTTTTAACATTATGGTAATTAAAAAAAAATGAAGGAGGTGGAGCTTTCGGGTTCCAGGACATAATATGTAGAATAGGTCCACCCGAATAAGTGGGCAAAATTTCAGGTCATTCGGAGTTACGGTGCCACTTTGTAAAGGTTTCCAAAAATGGAAATGTAGTAGTTTGGATGAATTAGCTACATGTAAATCGTCAAAAATGGTGTATTTGCTGTTAGCTTACGACCTCCACGAGTAGTTTTTCAAAAATGTGCTCCTCAATTAAGTATCATATTGGATAGGGGCTGAACCTGTCCTGCATTGGAATTTTTCCGATCATTCCCCTAGGAGGAGTTTGCAAGAACGTGCGTAAAATGGCTGAAAAACGCACATTTTTCAAAATGGCCAACTTTCTGGGGGGCGGGGCTAATGGAAGGCAATTTGAAATATGTGTGCAATCATAATAGCAATAAGTATACAGCGTTTCGTAAATATCGGAATAACTATATCCGAGTGGTTTGGAGTAATTTGCGACATGTAAATCGTCAAAAATGGTGTATTCGCTGTTAGCTTACGACCTCCACGAGTAATTTTTCAAAAATGTGCTCCTCAATTAAGTATCGTATGGGATAGGGGCTAAACCTGTCCTGCATTGGAATTTTTCCGATCATTCCCCTAGGAGGAGTTCGCAAGAACGTGCGTAAAATGGCTGAAAAACGCACATTTTTCAAAATGGCCGACTTTCTGGGGGGCGGAGCTAATGAAAGGCAATTTGAAATATGTGTGCAATCATAATAGCAATATGTATACAGCGTCTCGTGAATATCGGAATAACTATATCTGAGTAGTTTAGAGTAATTTGCGACATGTAAATCGTCAACAATGGTGTATTCGCTGTTAGCTTACGACCTCCACGAGTAATTTTTCAAAAATGTGCTCCTCAATTAAGTATCATAGAGGGCGGGGCTAATGGAATGTATTTACAAATATATCCGCAATTCCATGAGAAATGTCTGTGCCAAAATTCGTGAAGTTTTGAGAAACTATATGTGACTACCACACAATAGGGGGCGCTAGTGAGCAGTTTTTTTGAAAATGTACGTTTTTTTTTTACATTTTCGAAAAGGTCCTGGGCTCTGACGTGTGTCCCAAGTTTTGCGTCCGAAGCTCATTTTATGCTATCGCAATTTAAAAATAATGTATAGGCCACGCCCACATTCTGAATTTGTTGCGACACTTTGAATCTAAGTTCGTAGTCTCCCCGAGAGTATGTGTAAACAAAAAACAAAAAGATTAGTCCATCCGCTCTTGAGTTATAAATTGGTGGTGTTTTTGGCGCCCCCTATAGTCCAAAATGAAAATACTTTGGTGTGCCTATTCCCCAAGACAGATTGAACGTTTCCACCAAAATCTGTGATGTTTGGATACATTGTTAATGAATTAGGAGCATTTCTTTCTAAGTCCCGCCTTTTTGCGAGTACGTTTTAATTCATGGCGGAAATATTTATCATTTGAACATGCTCATCTCCTAGGGTAATGTCTATAACCCTCCGGCGATGCTGTATACGAAGTTTGGTGTTGATAAATAAGAAATTGAAATTTAAGTGAATATTTAAGTGTTTTTAAAATTATGCTAATTTAAACAAATTAAAGTAGGCGGAGCTAAGGATTCCAATTGGATTATTTGTAGAGCAGGTCCACCCGGATATGTTTGCAAAATATTAGGTCATTCGGAGTTACGGTGGGACTTTGTGAATTTTTCCAAAATGGAATTGAAATAGGTGGCGCTAGCGAGCAGGTTGGACAATTTGAACCCATTGACTCCAGAATATTGTATTTTTCACCAGTCCTGGCGTCCGTGCAAAATTATACAACTTTTTCAGCAAAACAGGAAACGCTGGCAGAAAAATAATAGGAATAATTTCACGAATAAAAATAGGTATCCTTGCACTTCGTGCTAGGACGCCGTTGGGTCCTAGCACATCGTGCTCGGGCCCTAATAATAATACATTATTATTATCTCAAAAAGAGAGATGCTAACAAATAATCTAGGAAGTTTAACCACTTGGATTAAACCGGAGGTGACAAGTCTCGGTGTCATCCTGGACTCAGATTTGAACTTCAACGCCCATTTAAACAAAGTGACCAAAATAGCTTTCTTTCATCTCAGAAACATAGCGAAGTTAAGACCATTCATAAATCACAATGATGCAGAGAAGCTAATTCATGCTTTTATATCTAGCCGACTGCAATGCACTATTCACTGGTCTCCCCAAGAAAGCTAGACTCCAGGGGCCTATACTACGAACCTGGTTCAACCTAACCTGGATATGTTTGAGTTAGCCGGTTGGCCTAATCCAAAACATACGCGCTCTCGCTAAACTGTACTACGACGCAGGTTATCAAGTGGATCGCTCAAGCCAGCCGTGTCCTATCTAGTTAGGTGCGCGTTCACATGAAAGGGGTGGTATTTGGAGCATTCAACCAATCACAAACATGGAGAAGCGTACTGACAGCGCAGCGTCATACTTCCTGAATGAAAAGTGAACTTTAATACTAGTCAAAAATGAAGAAGTTAAACTTTAAACATCCATGACTTAAACACTTTATCCAGGATAAAAGCCACATAGCTGCACCTGCAAGGTGAATACAGCTGGCAAAAGAAAAAGTGTTTGAATGCGTACATTAACAGGTTTATGATATCACTGCCCCGTCTAAAACACGATCTGACTTCAATTACATTTGTCTCGAGTGTTTCGTCAACTTATGTGTTGCTTAAAATAATACTTCTGCATACATAGGCCTATGTGACACTGTGAGTGTTGCACGGCCAGATACGGCTCAGCTGACTCAGATAAGGAGATATATGATACATTATGAAGTGATATGCCGCGGACTGTACTTAATGTATTCTGATCCGGCTACTTATGTTGTGGCCGATATTTTCTTAACGCTAATGTTATAATAGTCAGATTGCTCTGAAGATGGAGGTGGTATTCTATTAATGTTCACGTTCACACAGTCGGTGATTTTTGCCGGCCGTCTTTCCTGCGACGGCAGTTTTTCTGTATTTCCTTTGTCCTGTAATATGACTTGATCGCTTTAAACTCCGCACACTGAGCTCTGATTGGTCAGCAGGCGGTGCTTTCACTGAGTTGAGCTCTTAGCCTGCAACCTAACCTGGTCCCGACCAGGTTAGCTGCTTAGCATATATTACCATGGAGATCTAGCCTGCTAAAAAGAGAACCAGCTTCGGATGACCGGAAAGCCGGAGTTTTCCCTGAATTTAGCCGGCTAAGCGAAAATCCTGCTTCGCAGTATACCCCCCTGCTCATTCAAAACTCTGCAGCTAGACTACTGACGAATACCAAAAGGAGGGAACACGTTAGTCCTGTCTCAGCTACTCTACACTGGCTTCCTGTAACTTTCAGAACTGATTTGAGGGTGCTTCTCCTTACATACAAAGCTCTAAATGGACAAGGACCCAGCTACATTGCTGACTCTCTAATAAACTACACACCCGCCAGAACACTGCGATCATCAGATGCAGGTCTATTAGAGGTCACCAGAAAGAGTCATAAGAAGATCGGTGATGCAGCCTTTGTAAACCACGTTACCCAACAATATTAGGGAAGCCAATACATTAGGCATTTTTAAAAGGCAGCTTAAAACCTATCTCTTTACCAAAGCATTTTTACACTATTATACTGCACTATTCCCTGTGATTGACATTGCACTATTTCTCTATGTTTTATTCCCCATGTTTTTATTTTTAATTATTTTATCCCACTTTTTGCTCTTGCTGCTTGTTTTACACTGATTTGATGTCTTATTTTTTACTGATGTAAAGCACTTTGAACTGCAATCCCCTGCATGAAAGCTGCAGCTGCCCAGCTACTCACTGTTTGTAAAAGTAAATAAATAGTATTTTCATTTCAATAATGTACTTTCTATACCCTGCTTCATAAACAATACTGACATGACATCCCTGTGCTCCTCCGAGTCTGGGGGTCCGGGGATGTGAGGACAGCGCGAGGACAGACAGGGAGGCTGCTTCACTTCATAAAGGAAATGGCGGTCAATATTAACGACACAGGAGCTAAAACGCTTAATAACCTTCATTACGTGTTAGAGAAAGAACATAAGAAAGTTTGACAACGATGAGGCTGTTAAACGGGCAGCGGATCCGCTGTGTGTAGAAAGAGAGAGATAGAGAGACGCTGAGCTGCAACGTGCAGCGATCAGCTGATACGGAGCATAGAGAGAGAGAGCTGCGGTCCGCGGGGCTCCGCCTCCTGTCCTCACAACTCTTATTAATCCCGGTACCGGACAATTGTTATTTGTTCCTACTCGAAACCGAGTTTTGCTTCCCAACCCTGCCACTGTGCTACACTTCCCACCCCGCTCCGCCCCGCCCCCGTCTAACTGTACAGAAAACGGCGAGATGCATTTCCTTATGAATCGACAAGCAGAACCGAAACTAACATTTCTAAACGAACAATGGCGGACACGGACAATTTGCGAATGAGTTCTGCCTTTTGTAAACTGAATTTATCAATAATTTGTCAATAAATCGGGGCGAAAAACGTCACTTGTCCACCGGACAAGTCAATTGAAAGATCTACTTGTCCGATATTGTAAATAACACGTCCCGGACGGTGGGACGTGTACTTTTTCGCACACTGATCTAAGGAAAGGTGTAAAACTGGTCGCCGTATCAGTAGCTAATATATCTGTGTACAATGTTTGCTGTTTGTTGATTGTTCTGTCTGTTGGTTGTCATTGTTGATTCGTAAAGACCTTGTTTTATGTTGGTAAATGTTTTGGTATACCAATAGTTTGTTGTTAGTTGTTGAAAGAAGCCCCCCTTCTCTTGAAAAGGCTGAGAGCTCCAGCCGGAGCCGGGGTGTCAGTATTTGTCTGTGAAAGAATCTCCCCCCACTTTCGGATTCTGTAGAAGAGTACTCTTTGTTTCAATCAGAAAAAGAGCAAGCTATTCATCACAATTGTATTTTTAGGTTATGAATAAAACAAAAAGTAGTAGCCTAAGTGATAAGCAGAAGGGTTTTTGAACGCTTGTCAGTCAGAAGGAATATATTAATGTTTATATAACAGGGGAAGCTCATTTGTGGTCAGCTGCCCTCTGTTCTTCAATATTCTGTGTTGCTCCACGGACATTCAAATAAATAAGAATAAGGACATTAAGAGAAACGACAAGATTTGTCCAGTGTATTAATAAATACAAGTGAACACATATTAACCTAGTCAGATAAATAGATACGAAGTCATTCTTATTTCAAGGAAGCCCCCCTCCTCCTGGAATGCCTGTTCCAGCCGGGGTGTCTGTGAGAGTACCCACACCCCCCTCCTTCTTTTTTCTCTTCTTAAATGCATGAAGAAAGAGCATTGAATTTAAAACAAGGAGTGAATAACATTGAAAATTAATAGATCAATGTGGGAGCTGAAGTAATAGATATTGAAATAAATAAGAAACTATAATTTGCTGTTTTTAGCATAGTTTTTGTAGGATACAGTTACGTCACTTTGTGGTTTTATGAGGGGTTTTGAGAACTGATCCACACGCCTTTCCCCCTCCTTGTCTCTTTCATGACTTTATTTAATGCATTAGAACGATTGTTATCGTAACTTTCCGTGTTTATAGAATTCAAACTCACTGTTCACATTACGGAGTATATTTCCGGAACGGCCTTTCAAAATAAAAGCCACAGGCCGCTGTTCACCAGAGATGCCTTCACAATAAAACAGTAATTAGATTAACAATATATTTAACTTATATTACGTCCTTAAACATTGATTTTAATTCATTACAGCTTTCAAATACGGCGCGGATTGAATACAGTTATTTGTATTATGTTACAACATCACCATGCTTGTAACACAACTTAGATAAACAATTTGAAAATGAATAGAATTAACCAAGTAGATAAAAGATTAGTATAGTGGTTAAGGAGGGTGTCTTTGTTTTGCCTATTAACTTAGAACTGAAGTAATAAAGAATAGGCAGACTACTATCATTAGTTTGTTTTAACACTCACATGTTTCAGCATTCCTGACCTCAGCCGTTTTATTTTGCAACCCGTTGGGAGAGAGATTTAAATTGAGTTTTTCTCAGTGGCTGGATGTGATTACAACAGCATTGGATAGTTCTGCACCACCTTTTGGGTTCTCTGAATCAGTGTGTTGGTGAAGAGTTGCTCACTGCGAACAGAAGAAGTGTGCAAAGAACGCATAGGAGATATTGACATTATGCTTGTGCCTCGTTGTCAAGGCAACAGTGGTGTGAAGAGGTACTGCGGTTTTGGGGGATTTCTGCTGTACAGCCGATAACGTGTGTCTGCCAAGTGATTCCTCCCCTCATCCCAAAGCCAGGGAGAGTTTCCTTGGAGCCCACTGACCAGGGCCGGTCCTGGCTTTTTGGGGACCCTGCCACTGACTACAGCTGCATCACTGACTGTGCTCATTATGACAAGATCTTGAGACATGCTTGTCTCAGATTGTTCTGGAGGAATGATGCAATGATTTTACAGCATAATTGTGCAAGAGTTTCCCAGGGGGTGGTGTAGAAACCTTAATGCTTAGTGTTTAGATAGGAGGCTGCTTGTTTAAATGATGGTCTGGAATACTGAAAAGATTAAAGTTTAATATTCTTGGTTAGCAAACAAGACATCTGATTATTATGTCACACATAATAATCTTGTTATAGAAACTAGCTATGGGTAAAACGTGTGGTTGTTATACCATTGTTATCATGAACAAAAGATAAATAAGGAAATAGTATCTGCTTAAAGATGAACGGATTTCATACCCTAGAGAGGATTAGTTATTGTGAATACTCCACAAGGTATCTACTAATGTATTGTAAAGAACTTGAATTGACTTGATAAATAAGTGAAGATAAGAAGATGTATTAACCATGAATTAATCAATTGGTAAATAAAAATAGCGGTAAAGAAAAAACTATTACAGTGAAGTGAAAAATCATCCTAAAACACACTGATGAGGGAGGGGGAGGGCATGATGGAGGTATGCACTGGACTTTAAGTAGTGGGTGTTTGGGAGTTAGGAGTACAGAGTAGAACCCTTTTCATCATGTTTACAAATTATTCTTTTAGAGTTTTTATTCAAGTGTGAATTTGGTAGTGTTATAATTTGTTACAGTATTGATCAGTTCAAAGGGAGAGTTTTAGTAACAGCTCTATAAGATCAGACAAATATTTCTTTATATAGGTCATGTTGAAGGGAAAGCTAGTTCTAAACAAAATATAGTATTTCAATTTGAGGTGCTGGTTTCACCATTGTGGCATAGTTATTACCATAGGAGGACTTTCGGATGGACATACGAAATGACTTCTGTTTTTAAATCCTTGATAAAGTAGGGAGTAATTGTTGCATGTTCGGACACCCAAGGTTCCACGCATTGTTAAAGAGGGTAACATTGTTCTTTAAGTGCACCAGAATTGAAGATAAATTAATATAATGAGTTATGAAATACATAGCAGAGCTTTACAGATCCTGATAATGTTTTGACTCAAGAAAATAATTATAGACACTTTTCAGGGAATGTGGGAAACAACAAGGAGGGATTGGAGATATCTTGAACATTATAGTTGTAATTGTGAATTAATAAATGATGGTGCTCCATATATACAGATTTTTATAGACGGAGGATGCTGGCCTGTGCTGGAACATCAAAGTCTCTGCAGAGCACGACACATGGCCAAAAAGGACTGAGACCACCTGACCTTTGACCCTGACCGACAGGGTAACTTGGGAAGGCACTGTCAATGACTGACTCTGCGGTGTACCTGACCAAACCTGACCAAACCTGACTTTACAACCTGACAGTGTGAGTGTGAGTGAGTGTATGTGTGCACCTGATCAGTGCAACTGCATGATTTAAAACGATGACTAATCAAGCATGTTTTTGGACTAACACATTATTTTTGTGTGATAATAATGTGTGAAATGAGAGGTTTCCTAACATTGCACAAAAGGGGAAACCGTATCTAATCTGCTGGATGATGTTTCACTCCCACAGGAGGTGGCCGTTTGCAGAATGGGAAGCTCAAACTAACACAGGAAGATTCTGTTTCTTTTAGGACTGAAAGATGGAGAGAGACACTTACTGGAGTGTTTACTGGGGAAATGATGGATGTACATTTGGGAAAAATGTTTGGTATTGTCTTATAATCCATTATGACCTGAAGGTTTTCTTCCATACAGGTTTTTGTTTACACATGGGATAATGTGTAAAAAAGGGGGAGTGTAAACTTTAAAATGTACATTTTTCATTTAGGGACTGAAAGGAACCTGCTGCTCCAACTCCATTGTTCAATCTGACCATTGATTGACAGTTTTAGAATTGACCTGCTCCATATTTGGGGATAACACACTGTTTGATGGATGTTGGCATGTCTCTAATATTGATTGAATTATAGCAGGTAACACAGATAAAGAATCAGTGGCCAAGGGGCTGCTGTGAGAGATGTAAGTCCAGAATGGAATACTGAAGAAGCTGACCTGTGAGTAATGTTTCAATAGACAACATCATGTAACTAGCCTGGTAAAGAAGTAAAAGCCATAGACTTTATTGTTTAGGTCATTATGGGGATATACATTTCATCTAAATTCATAATAGAAAGACATTTGATGATAGTTTGTTGGAATTCTGTATTCATACGCAGTGGAGGATCAACAAGCTGAGGGCCCAGGAGCCCTGAGCGTAGGCTTGAGGGATTTGTATCAGATTTCCCCACACAGGTTGCTGGCGCCAAAAGGGGGACCCAGGAGGCCGACACAGCGGAGTTCGTCTGGCTGAAGGTCATCAGGACAAAGTGGCTCTCCGGCCCCGACCGAGTGACCCAGCGGACCTCTCATGCCGTCCGCATAGGAGGAAAGGGGGACAGCTGGTGCCAGTGTGCGGCGGGAAAACCACCTGCTAGGACCAGGGACGACATCAGGACGGACGGGGCCCTCGCAGAGGAGGTCGACTTGGAAGGAGCCATCAGTGGACCGGAGAAGGAGGATCGTGAAGACATCTCTCCAGCATCGACCCGGAAGCCGCCATCAGCGGGCCGGAGGAGGAGGATCTGAAAGACATCTCTCTAGCAGGCAGCCCAGAAGCCGCAGTAAGCGGATCGGGGGGACAAAGACACGGCAAGCCAGGACGGCCTAAAAGGGGCCTACGCTGTGAGTTCGCGGACGAATCCACAGCAGCCAGAGCCAAAGGACACACAGAGGAAGCTGAGGGCAGCAGGGACGCTGAATACGTCCGCCTGAAGACGTCCGCCTGAAGACGATCAAACCCAAGTGGTGTGCTCCAAGGTTCTCTGAACCACTCAAGGTAACCCAGCGAACAGATCATGCAGTCAGAGTAGACGGAAAAGGAGACACGTGGTACCACTGGAGCAGGTGTGTGGAAGCACCAGCACCTACCAGGACCCTCGCTGACACCATCCAGGACCTAGGCCAACTGAACATCAGGCAAACAACCGAAGCCCCCCAACCCCCAAGTGTGGACATCGACTCCACTTCCGAGGAGGAGGAGACAACAGGAGAACCAACGACAGCCCAGGAGATAACAGCCGGCGAGGAGGCACAACAAGGGACCGCTCCCCCAAAGTAGGCGGTACACCACACGCATCACATACACACACCACACAAGAGACACTCACCTACACTGATACACCAAAGAACTTTTACAAGAAAAACGAAGATGAAGAAGAACTCAGGACCTAACCAACACCTCTATTGCTTGGCCTTAACACTTTGTTTTTTAATCATTGTTGGAATAATCATTATCATAGTGGGTGAAAGGGGGAGGCAAATCATTGACCAAAGTAATAATCCAAATTCCCCACAAAATGAAACTACACAAGATATCAATGGCCGTGTTTGCAGCAATTTTGACCTTGTGCGGGTGCTGCTGCATCCCATGTATCCGCTCAATGGTGGACAAAATAATTAGTACCGCCATAGCACCTTCTACTCCCCTGGGCCAACAACTCGCCTTGCTATCCTTAGAAAACAACCCAGACATTGAGGAAGGCGAAGAAGAAGCAGCAGCAATGGACACTTTCCCGACAGCACCACCAGTACCACCGTATGGCAGAATGTGGGAAAGAGAGACAGAAGCCTAAAACAGCTGACATAAATGTACATAAACAATAGCGTTGTTTTGTTGCCCCAATCATTAGAATGGGGCAAAAGGGGGATTGAAGGATAAAGATAAGGCAAAAAGTAACTGTGAATATAAGATATAGTAAATCCTGTTATAGGAAACGCTAAAAACATTGAGCTGTCTGAGTGGAAAAATAACGTGTTAAAGTTTACTGCTGGTCGGCTACATCCTGTTATCTTCAAGGACGAGAACACCATGGTACGGTATGTGGGGCCCTGAGCTTCACCAGGCGCAACTGTCTTGTGAGAAAACCAGTTAAAACAGGTAATTAGAAAAAAAGGGAGTATGGCCCTGGCCTGACCTTAGCTAAAACTGGGTGTTGCTGGGCAGAAAAGGCAGACTGCAGCACAGAGAACACCAAAGGTGGGGGCTTCACAGCAAATACTATAAAGAACAAGATATATTCAGGATTCGGGACTCACTTCAACTGGGATCTCACACTGACGAGCTTGTCACGGTGGGAACTCAAGAAGGAGTCCAAGGCGCTGGCGTTTTGTGGTATAGTACGGATTGATATATCTTTGTTGAACTGTGTAATAAAGTGCTTATTTGAAGAAACAATCCATTGGAGTGCAAAGTCTAGTTTTGTACAGCTAACAGAGAATAGTGTCTAGGACACAATTCCTTTTCCCTCAGAACTAAGAAAGGTCATCGGCAGATCCGGACGGCGACCCCGCTCTGGCCATATCCAAACGATCTGCGCGGAGGACGGACCTGGTCCGGTAGACTCCAACACTCCTCACCTGTGTCTTGTTTGTGTGATTAGTCTTGTGTGTATTTAAGTTCTGGTTTTTCTGTCTGTCTTGGTCGGTTCGTCTTGTGTATTGGCTTGTCAATCAATCAATGTTTATTTATATAGCCCAATATCACAAATGTTACATTTGTCTCAGTGGTCTTCACAGTGTGTACAGAATATCAGTATGACAATACTTGTCCTCGGTGAGTGTTCTGTTCTGTCATTGTCATTTTAGCCTTGAAATCAAGGAATTTGACGTTAATCTGCATTTGGGTCCTACCTGCTTCACACATCATAACATTACGAACCGACCAAGACAGACAGAAAAACCAGAACTTAAATACACACAAGACTAATCACACAAACAAGACACAGGTGAGGAGGGAGGAGAAAACACAGGGGCCACAGGTGAACACAATCGGGTAATCAGACACACCAGGGAAACGAACGACAGGAGGAAAAACACAGGGAAAAGGACCAGACAATAACCCAGGAGGAAAACATGACGGAGAGAACAGCAAAAACACCCAAACCTAGACATAGAAATGTGACATGACATGCGAATCGTGACACCTGAGACTGGAGATGTGACCTCTGATGCTCCACACAAAGTACAGAGCAGTCAGACAGAAGTACTCTGCACACACTGGAGATTGGCATCAGGATAGCATGGGGAGGGAGGGGCTTTCACAGGGACTGATATAATTAGTTCAAACCATTGAGTCCGACTGGATCAGATCAATACTGTTCAAACCTTTGGAAACAGAAATCAACATAATCTCAATCATTAATCGGCCCACTCAGTGTTTCTGATGTGCTTATTAGTGAGATATGCACAAGGCTGGTTACACCCATCTTAGATTCTTCAAAGACAAAGACTGAACCTAAGGGTAACTTTGAGAGGAAGTGTGTCCGACCCTCCTCAATGAGGTCCCTCAGGAGTGCGTCCTGGGTCCCCTCTTCTTCTCTCTGTTTACCAATTAGTTGGCTCTGTCATTTTATAAATATCTCAATATCTTGTTTTCAATATAAGACATGCAGAGGCCTGAGAAAAACATTTGGGGATCTCTACGCCATGTTGATCACTCAAATGTTTAATGAGCGTAAGGAATTATACAAAATACCCCCTAGCTTAACAGTCTCCAAAATAATATGATTTTGATTAATATTTCAAACAAAGTCCTCATATTTATGTTTTATTCTTTAAAAGCCATATAACACAGAGAAGACAAACACATTTGGACATTAACAGTCTGCAAGGTTTTTGCCTTGCTTCCCTGGGGACTTTGTACAGTGTCGCCCTTTTGGGGTAACCTTTGACACTGACTTTATTTTAAAACACTAAAGACGTCTTGTAACAGAAGCATTGCATAGGGAAGTATTTACATCATGTGTATATAAGATACTCTGGTTTAAGCTGGGAAATGACTTGGACTCTCTATTGGTTAATGCCACTGACAACTGCAGTGGTTTTTGTACAGCGCTGTGGCTTCCTGTATCACTGTGTCTGTCGAGCACAATAATAAACAGCAGAGTCTTCAGACGTCAGGCTGTTCATCTGCAGATACACCTGGTCCACGTTGTTGTCTCTGGAGATGGTGAAGCGATTCTTGACTGACGTAGAATAATATACATTAGTTCCACTCGGAGCAGAAATGAAGGCAACCCACTCCAGTCCTTTTCCTTCAGCTTGTCTGATCCAGCTGATTTCAGCATCACTATCTGATATTCCTGCATATGTACAGGTCAGTTTGTGGGACTGTCCAGGGAGCTTTACCACCGCTTCAGACTCAGTCAGAGTCTGAGTGCAAACACCTGGAGAGAAAAGCAGTTTGATCACAACAGAGCCGAACATAAAGCTAAGAAAAAGAAGAGTGCAGGAGTATGTACTCACCAGAAATCCATGAAAGCATCAGAAACATTAAACATGTAGCTAAAGTCATAGTGGAAATGTGTTGTGTGTGCTGCAATGGTTTGAGCTGAACTCTTCAGTTTGCAGTGAGATAAATAAAGATGGAAGAGATGAATATTTGCATTGGCTCCTCCTCTCAGTGCTGAAAATTAAGAATATTTAAATTAATATTTAAATCCTGATCAAATGAACAATCTGTGTGAACTGTTTTGCTGTTTTTTATAGAAACCATTCGTTATCAAACAAGACACACAGGAAGAAATGTCTGAGATACTGAAATGTGTTTGAGGGAGAACTAGATGAACTCATGAATCTGCAGTGACTGCTGATCCATCTCTTTTGTGTGTTATAATGAAGCAACCTCTCAAAGGGTGAGAGTATAAACCTGTAGTTCAGTCCAGGGTCTGAGTGTGAGTTAAGATCAGTGAGAGCAGCAGATCTGAGTGTTTCCTTTTACTGACAGAGGAGAGGGGAACTCAACACTGACTGCCATCTAGTGTCTTTATGAGAGCAGCTGCTCCATGATATGCATTAATGGAGCTGAAACGTGTTCATGTAGTGTAGATTTTATTCCTATTTGGACATTGATTTTTTTTGTCCTTGTCTATTTTTTGTGGTAGTTATCAATTCATCTAGATCTTTTTTTTTAATTGATTACATTGCTGGTAATTTATGAACTCTCTCAAGGCTGAATTTCATAATTGTATTATACAACCAAAGCAAAAGATAACTGAAGAACATAATTAATTTTAAGGGTCTATCTAAGATAAGGATGAGGTCTGTAGGTTTTTGTACAGCTGCTCAACCAGCTTCAGTCACTGTGTGTCGAGCACAGTAATAAACAGCAGAGTCTGGAGCCGTCAGACTGCTCATCTGCAGATACAGCTGCTCTCTGCTGTTGTCTCTGGAGATGGTGAACCGGCCTTTCACTGACTCAGAGTAGAAGATACGATCACTATCATATTCAATAATCGCAATCCACTCCAGTACTTTCCCAGGAGCCTGTCTGACCCAGGCCATCCAGGAGCTACTGAATGTGAATCCAGAGGCTGTACAGGTCAATCTGTGAGATTCTCGAGGCCTTTTAGTCACTGGTTCAGATTCTGTCAGAGTCTGACCATCAACACCTGTAAAGAGGATAAAAACACATCTGGTGAAATAAACTGTTGACACAATTAGAAGCTGTGTGAGATAAAGATCAGTAAAGGTGTTGACCTGCCCAGCAGACAGTGAGCAGCAGCAGTCCTGTCCTATAGTCCATCATGTTAAACTGTGTGTCCTCTGTCCTCTTTCCTCCTCTCTGCAGTCACATAAGTAGAGGGGGAGATATCTGAGTTTTGCATTGACTCCTCCTTTAACTAACTGTGTGTTTTTTTCAGATTAATTTGCAAGGCCATTGATAAAGCACCAAAAAGTAGACTTCATGTAAAGTATGTGGAAACCCTCTCCTTGCTTTATAGATTGGGGGGTAGTCCTTAGTGTTTGATGACATTTGGAGAATGAATGTTTAAATGTACAGCAATCTCTCTCCATGTAGAAACAAATATGTGCTGGTGCATGTGTTGGATGATGGCAGAGGGACCCACCTACACTGTGTGCACAAGTATTAGGCAAGTTGTATATTTGAGGATTCATTTATTATTGAACAACTACAGTGCTCTCGACCCATCAAACATTTTAATAAACCTCAAACCTGGATATTTAAGAAAGTGAAAATGAGGTTTTGCCTTTCTTAGGAGAAAATCTATATGTGCATTATTATTGGGCAACTATTACTATGCACACTTATTATGCTCCCATCTTACTTGTTTATTTTCATCTGTTAAAGAGAGAACAATAAAACAACATTTGTCCTGCATAGAAATCATGGTCTTCTTGAAAGATGCAGACTTTTCCTGTACCACTACTTGAAGAAAATGTCTTCTAAAAACTGGCAGTATATTTGGGAGTTGGCTTTCACCCCAAAAAGGTCCAACTAGCTCATCTTTAATAATTCCAGCCCATACCAGAACCCTTCTTCCACCTTTCTGGCATCGAAGTGGAGCTCTGGGCCCGTTACTGATCCAGCCACGGACCATCTATCTGGTCCGTGAAGAGTCACTCTCATCTCATCAGTCCATGAAACCTTTGGAAATCTGTGTTTAGATATTTCTTGGCCCAGTCTTAACATTTTATCTTATGTGTCTTGGTCAGTTGTGGTCGGGTTTCAGCCTTCCTTACTTTGGCCATGTCTCTGAGCACTGAACATCTTGTACTTCTGGGCACTCTGGGTAGGTTGCAGTTCTTGAATATGACAGCACTCGAGGATAATGGCTTCCCGGTAGCTTCACATTTGATTCTTCTCAAATCTTTGGCAGTTATTTTGCGTCTTTTCCTCAATATGTTTCTTCTGACCCCGTTAACTATTTGCACCAAACGTTTAAAGGTTCTGTGATCACGCCCAAATATCTTAGCAATCTCAAGAGTGCTGCATTCCTCTGAAAGACTTTTTACAGTTTTGACTTTTCAGAGTCAGTTAAATCTATTTTTTGGCCCATTTTTCATGAGACAAAGGAACTGGCTTATAATTGTGCACACCGTGATATAGGCCACACCCTCCCTCATTAGACATCACCTGATTTTAATCTCAATGAGACTTTTACCTGGTTAAATAAAGGATATATATATATATATATATATATATGCTTAAATCCAATATGCATTCAAGTGTATACAGCTTGGAGTTACAAAATACGCATACAAATTATGATATGGTCAAAATACTCAATTCAAACAGATAAAGCTTTCCTGGTGATAATGTTTATGATATAATGATGATTGGTGTACAATCAGAAAAGTAAAAAGATGTGTATTAATCTAATCAAAGTGTGCATTCATTAATGTACTTCTAGAGATACATGGGCACAGTTTAACCATACTGAATCAGATAAACAGCTGTGTTGTGTGAAATGGGATATTTTATATTATTTTTAATATATTTAGCTGGAGACACAAAAATACATATTTCCTTCAAAACATACAAATTATCTTTTAGAATTCACTAGATTTCTTTAGGTTGCAACTGAATTAAACATTGCGTCAAATGAGATGAAATAGGATATTCAATATTCAGTTACTCTGTATTTCAATATAAAGTGAAAGCTCTCATGGGTGGTGGTAAATAGAGGAAGTAGTTTTTGTACGACTCTCCTGTTACTGTCTCTCACTGTGTGTCTTCTGGCACAGTAATACACTGCTGTGTCCTCGGCCTTCAGACTGTTCATCTGCAGATACACTTTACTGCTGGAGTCATCTCTGGAGATAGTGAATCTACCCTGGACCGACTGGGAGTAATAGATCGGAGAACTGCTTGTGGAGACGTAAGCGATCCACTCCAGTCCTTTTCCAGGAGCCTGTCTGACCCAGTGCATGCCGTAGCTACTGAATGTGAATCCAGAGGCTGTACAGGTCAATCTGTGAGATTCTCCAGGCCTTTTAGTCACTGGATCAGATTCTGTCAGAGTCTGACCACCAACACCTATAAAGAGGATAAAAACACATCTGGTGAAATAAGCTGTTGACACAATTAGAAGCTGTGTTGGATACGGATCAGTAAAGATGTGGACCTGCCCAGCAGACAGTGAGCAGCAGCAGTCCTGTCCTATAGTCCATCATGTTAAACTGTGTTCTTCTGCTGCAGCTGACAGCATGATATCAAGTCTTTATAGCAGACTGTGAGGAAGTTCACTTTGCATAGAGAGGGACACTGACAGGCTGTAAAACAGGGACGGACTGTCCTGTCAAGAGTTGTCATTTGGATTTGTGGTTGGACATATGAAATAACGTTTATTTTTTAAAACAATAAATGAAAATGATCTTTTTATTTCCAATCAAACCTCAGACAAATAGTATATTTATTGTTTGATGTAACTTTTGGTAGCTGCTTTCTGATGGAAGCAGTTGTATTGAGGCGATATTTCCCTCAGTGTTTTGATGATGTTGAGCTCAAGGTTTTTTTATTGTGATTATTAGAGTGTAGATGTCCCTTTTGCATACAATGATTGAATGCTTATATATTCTTAAATTATAAGGATGAATTTCAAGTTATTTATCAGTTACTTGTGTTTAAACTTAAGTAAGTTGTAATCATTTATTTCCGCAAAACATTGGTTGCCCATCCACATACTGGAAACATCATGCATAAATATATTATTGATACCTTATGTTAAAATAGTTAATAATGGGACATAATTGTTGCAGGAAAGCTTCAAGCCTTTCATAGTATACGTTTAGAGACACTCTCATATTCCCATTATTGTCATCTGTATTTTTATCCTCTACTGCCACCTGTTGGTGCTTGTGTGAGTAATGTGACTGACATTTCTTCATTTAGTGTTTATTTTTTCCCATACATGAAAAATACATTTAGAAGATTCTTTTTCTGTCCTTGGATGTTTTATGAGGAAATTATTTATTTAAAGACATTTATTTTTTATTATTGTGTTTTGTAACTTGGCTCAGTAGCAACTGTTTTTTCATTTTCATAAAAACTACAGCAAGGAAAGATTTAGTCAAACTATAATTATCCTTGTGCTCTATCAACAAAGTATGGATGAGGACTGTAGGTTTTTGTACAGCTGCTCAACCAGCTTCAGTCACTGTGTGTCGAGCACAGTAATAAACAGCAGAGTCTACAGCCGTCAGACTGCTCATCTGCAGATACAGCTGCTGTCTGTTGTTGTCTCTGGAGATGGTGAACCGGCCTTTCACTGACTCAGAGTAGTAGATTTCTGCACTGTCATATCTGATAATAGCGATCCACTCCAGTCCTTTTCCAGGAGCCTGTCTGACCCAGGCCATCCAGTAGTCACTGAATGTGAATCCAGAGGCTGTACAGGTCAATCTGTGAGATTCTCCAGGCCTTTTAGTCACTGGTTCAGATTCTGTCAGAGTCTGACCATCAACACCTGCAGAGAGGATAAAAACACATCTGGTGAAATAAACTGTTGACACAATTAGAATCTGTGTTGGATAAAGATCAGTAAAGATGTTGACCTGCCCAGCAGACAGTGAGCAGCAGCAGTCCTGTCCTATAGTCCATCATGTTAAACTGTGTGTCCTCTGTCCTCTGTCCTCCTCTCTGCAGTCACATAAGTAGAGGGGGAGATATCTGAGTTTTGCATTGACTCCTCCTCACAGGGTTTGTAAGAAATATCAACCCTACGTCTCAGCTGTTTACACTTTTCTCTTAACTAGTTTCACGTTGTGTAGAATGTCTATCAGTATTGCTGTAACATCAAAAACAAATGTATTATAATAATAGACGGATGATTATGTTTGCTCCGACTTTTGACAAGTTTATACACAAATTATTCAAACCTGTGAAATCACAATTTATCTTTATCACATTTACCTAAACAAATTATATATATATATATATATATTAGATCATTCATTTTGGTATCAATGCTTTGTTTCACACAAGTCACTTTGATTTTAATGGAAGCACATTTACTATAATATAAATAATCTACAACTTTGTTCTGATCACCAATATAAAGTAGTGTTTAGGAAATGTGCTTCATTATAGTCTCACATGTCACCTTTCTAATTATCTCGTCACTCAGCCAAGCTCTCTGTCTGATCAAATATTGTTTTAAGCTTTTTTCTCTTTTCATATTTAATGTAATTTTTGGCTTGTATTTATAAATATAACATGTGTTATTTAAAATTAAATAATAAGATATCATGAGGGGCTATCTGGTGGTTAATGGGAAACACATATAATTCTAATGGGGATACATCCAAGTGTTTTTGCAATGTGTGAGAAAACCCAGAAGTGTATGGATCACGTTGCTTTGTGGTTGGTGGAGGTTTTTGTGCAGCTGCTCCACTGTCTTTAGTCACTGTGTCACGAGCACAGAAGTAAACAGCAGAGTCTCCTGCTGCCAGGCTGCTGACCTCGAGGTACTGAGTGCTGCTGGGAACATCTTCAGTCATGGTGAAGCGGCTTTGAAAGGAGCTGCCATAGATAGCAGAATTTGAACCTGCGTTCATCCTCCCAACCCACTCCAGAGCTTGTCCTGGCCTCTGTCTGATCCAGTGAATATAATGGCTTGTCATTGTAAAACCAGATGTGACACATGACATCTTCACTGTCCCTCCAGGTCTTTGCACCTGAGAGGAGGACTGCTCCAGTTTGATCTCACTCCAGACTCCTGGAAGAAAATCATGTTTGCTCATTATCCAACATTTCACCAAAGAAATACAAAAAAGAACTAAATCAGAATAGATTTTCTCACCATGAATAGTAACTAAAAATAATAAACTCCAGATAATTGTCCTTTCCATTATTTTAGAGACACTGCCAGTGCTTTCTGATCGGAGTGTTTCAGAAACATATAACACTTCTCTGGTGCTCTGCAACAAGTCGCTGATGGTGTGTTTTAAAGAGAGGAAAAGTTTGCATCGACCTCCCTCTACAGATTCAAAGAGGAACACGTGACATCAACATTTCCATAAGCAGAGTATCTCTACGACGGCTGCATTTACATTTCACATTCACTTACATTTCCTGTCAGCTTATTTCTGGATTCATGTAAACAAAAAAAGAGGAAATTAATTTGTTTATGTTCTGCAATGACATCCTGTTTCTTCAGTGGTAGAGCTACTGTTATTTTATATTCCAGTATCTAAACAAAAAAATATGTTCTGTATTTTCTAAGCAATGTACTGAAGCTCAGCGCAAGTTCAGACAGGAAGACCCATCACTCCGTATTGCACGTCATGGCAATACTCGCTCCTTTCACTAGATGAGAGAGAGCGCCACTCCTTAGCCAACCTATCACTTCCCTCCATTCACAAGCCTAATTATCGCACCTGTTAATCCCTCTATATATGCTCTCCCCTTTTCTATCAGCTGTTTTTCAGGTGTCAACGCGCAACGGTAGTGCAAACAAACCTCCGCGTACGACAAAACTAACCTCAAAGATGTCCAATTCGGACGATTCCGAGGATGAACTCTTCCAGGAGGATCTCAATCCCAGCCCTGACGCTCCGCCCGAGGCAGCTTCCCCCTCCTCAAGCTACCGGCACCCGAGCACCCGTGCGGGTTCCCGCAGCAGCTCTCATTCAGCAGAGGCAGATCTCCTCACTCTTCAACTGCAGCAGAAGGGCATTTCCCCAGCCCCAGGTACTCTCTCCCAGCTTCGCGAGCTCTCAGACCAAGTAGCAGGCGCCGTCCCCCAGCTCACGCCAGCAGCTCCAGCCGGCCCCTCCGACAGATCGCGGCGCGGCCGAGGCCGCGGGGGTAAGAAGACAAGGAAGTCGCCCCCCCCAGTAGCTCATCCGTCCAAAAAGTCAACTTCCTCCCAGGCTCGCACCATCGCTGACCAGCCCGGAAGCACCTTAAACCAGCCTGGGCTCATAGATACCAGCTTGGCCAACACCCTGCAATCCCTGGCCAAATCCATGCAACAAATCGACGCTCGCCTTCAGTCTATGGAAAGGGCAGCAGCCAGAGCCTCCACTTCATCAACTCACAGGGCTGCGCTTCCGGCCATGGCGCCGCCGGGGTTAATGCCGTCCAAGCCCCTACATTCCCTCACAGTGTAGCCTCCCCTCATTCCCTGGCTTCCGCCCTCCCAATCACCCTTTCCACGCCTGCAACGATGCTCATCCGAGGTCCGTATGTCCCAGGCGCAGCCGGCCTAAGATCCCCGCCCTGCTCAGACACCACATGGCGGGAGATTCTTCTGATCATTCACCCCTCCACTCCCTTAATATCACTCGCTTAGCAGCGTTTCATCTACTCACCCAGATCCCGTGCTCTTAGAACTGTCTTCCCTTAGGGCTCAAACACATTCTTATTTTATTTTTTATTTTTATTAATAAATAAATAGATACAAAATGCCTATATAAAAACGTTGGTAATCACGCATATAACTGGTGGTGGTGTCATTAGCATATCAGCTCACATATCATTGTCATGTTTTATATCTGGATTCTATTGCATCATCAATCTAAGATCACAGGCACATTTACACTACAGGTCCTGTCGCGTTACATGGTTATTCAAGTCATGTTCCACGTGTTCTGACCGAAGGGTCTCCGGCTCGAGTGAGCCAGGACGTGACTTCCACGCATTTTTATTTTCATGTTTGACCGGAAGGGTCTCAGGCTTGTGAGCCAGGATGTGACATCCACGCATTTTTATTTTCATGTTTGACCGGAAGGGTCTCAGGCTTGTGAGCCAGGATGTGACATCCACGCATTTTTATTTCACGTTTGGCCGGAAGGGCTTTTACTTTTCATGTTTGACCGGAAGGGTCTCAGGCTTGTGAGCCAGGATGTGACATCCACGCATTTTTATTTCACGTTTGGCCGGAAGGGCTTTTACTTTTCATGTTTGACCGGAAGGGTCTCAGGCTTGTGAGCCAGGATGTGACATCCACGCATTTTTATTTCACGTTTGGCCGGAAGGGCTTTTACTTTTCATGTTTGACCGGAAGGGTCTCAGGCTTGTGAGCCAGGATGTGACATCCACGCATTTTTATTTCACGTTTGGCCGGAAGGGCTTTTACTTTTCATGTTTGACCGGAAGGGTCTCAGGCTTGTGAGCCAGGATGTGACATCCACGCATTTTTATTTCACGTTTGGCCGGAAGGGCTTTTACTTTTCATGTTTGACCGGAAGGGTCTCAGGCTCTGTACATGACAACGCTCTGTTTATATGCCTTGACCTGTATCTGTCTGCTTTGTGAATTTTTAGTTTAGTTTTTATGTTTTTATATATGCTTTTATCATAATATAAGTATCTCTGTTGAATGTTGTTTTACTGATTGTATTTACCTGTTATTTGAAGTGAATTTTTGTTTTAGGATGACTTTTAACATCTGTCCAGGGACTACAGATGAAAAATAGCCTGTTGGCTAACTCTGGCGCATTTACAGAAATGTCAATTAATGTGCACTGTCCCCGTCAAATAAGTATAAAAAAAAAAAAAAAGGCTTGTGAGCCAGGACGAATCCATCCATGCATTTTCCCACTCTTAGTCCTACGCTAGTCAATAACATGTTTTCTCTGTCCCCGTATAATTCTCTAATTATATCCATAAACCACTGCAGCTAGCTCATAAGGTAAGTAACCCAGTACATCTCAATTCTATATATTTCATTATTTTGGGGATTCATCAGATTGGTTCTCCCTTCCCGAATGATATTCCTGCACAACGGGAAACCCCGTATGTCCGGGATGCCCGTACGTCCGGGATGCCCCGTATGTCCGGGATGCCCTGTACGTCCAGGAAGCCCTGTACGTCCAGGAGGGATGCCCGAGGCATCAGTACGTCTAAATCCCCACATGTATTAACCTCTCATTTCATCCATAGATTTCCACCGCATCCCACAAGGTAAGAATTATTCACGTTCAGTACTTCATACTTCACTTCTTTTGGGGGTTCATCGGAAACGGTTCTTTCCCTTCCCGAATGATATCCTACAAAACCTGGGCCTAATCGCCAAACACCATTTTGTTCTTTTGTTATAAACTATCATTATGTTTCATTTATATAATGTGACGGATAATAAACATGTATTATCACGTCTCTCCTGATTGAAATGAAGCTCAGCGCAAGTTCAGACAGGAAGACCTATCACTCCGTATTGCACGTCATGGCAATACTCGCTCCTTTCACTAGATGAGAGAGAGCGCCACTCCTTGGCCAACCTATCACTTCCCTCCATTCACAAGCCTAATTATCGCACCTGTTAATCCCTCTATATATGCTCTCCCCTTTTCTATCAGCTGTCTTTCAGGTGTCAACGCGCAACCCTCCTCCACCCCTTCGCCTCCTGCTTTCAACTCAGGGCCAAGCTCAACCTCCTCCCTTCCAACCGGACCTAACCACTTATCACCATCACCAGTGTCTAGACCCGGGGGGGTTCATCGGAAACGGTTCTTTCCCTTTCCGAATGATATCCTACAAAACCTGGGCCTAATCGCCAAACACCATTTTGTTCTTTTGTTATAAACTATCATCATCATGTTTCATTTATATAATGTGACGGATAATAAACATGTATTACATACATCACGTCTCTCCTGATTGAAATAATAATTTAGTCAAAATTAAAACGTATCATATATGTTTTGCATTTGTGCAAAATGAAGCTTCTCTCAGTCTCTACTGATCTTGGCTGCAGTGGAGGTGAAATAATATTACACAGACATTTAAATACATTTTGTAATGAACTTATCAGACAGTGAGGTGTGTGTCATTGTTCACATTTATACTCTGTGTGGTTGAGTCACATGGTTGCTGAGTACTTGTACAGGTCTGCTGGTGGTTTGTGGCACTGTTTTGATGAGGGGTGCCTCCACCCCACATGTGTGAAATCCAGTCCATTGGTTTTCCTTCACACTGTCTGATCCAACCTGTTGCATAGCTCCTATCAGTCAGAGAATGACCAGAGACCTGACAGGTGATGGTCAAAGGCTGTCCAGGCTGCACAGCCATTGAGTCTGGCTGGATGAGATCAATACCGTTCACACCTGTGGAAACACAAAGCAACAGTATCTCCATCATTCATCTGACCACTCAGTGTTTCTGATGTGTGTATTAGTGAGAATCCACTGAAAGCTCCTCACAGGATCCAGCTGCCAGCAGCAGTATCAGGGCTGCAGAGAACATGTTGATGTTGAAGCTGAACTGATGTGAGCTCTTCTGTCCTCTCTCTGACACACACACACACACACACACACACACACACACACACACACACACACACACACACACACACACACACACACACACACACACACACACACACACACACACACACACACACACACACACACACACACACACACACACACACACACACACACACACACACACACACACACACACACACACACACACACACACTTTGCTGGTTTATGAGGCAACACACACAGATCATTTACATACTGATGATTGGAAATCAGCTGACTTGAGTTCATGGAAATTATCCAAAAGATGAGGAGATGTTCAGGTGTGGTTTTTAATCACATAGAAAAGGTCGAGCAACAAAATGTAGATTATAGAAACAAACTTTTCTATAGTTTTATCAAAATATGAAGTCGGATAAAAGCTATCCATTCTTCTCCTAATCCAGTTATGACACTGATAAAGTTGTCTTTTACATATAGTATTGAATAATGATTTAATAGGAACTGTCTTTTAGAGAATCCCATTCTGCTATAGAAAGGAATCTACTATATTATCACACACTTTTAAAACTAACTTATGGTCTAACTATCCCTTTTAGATGTTATCCCTACAATGATATACAGTATCAGTGATTGTAATGTCAGATTGTTTAAATTGGTGAAAACCCTTTCTGTTGAATTAAGTTAAGAATATTTCTATGACATCTTAGTACTCTTTCCCTCTTGAGTGTAACAGTGAGCTGGTGTTGAGATCATTTCTGGTCTGAGGGCTCCTCCTCTGGTGGCTTCATGTTACAAGTGTTCAGGCTCTGAGGGGTTTTTGTACAGCTCTACTGATGGTGTGTGTTACAGTGTGTCTCTGGCACAGTAATACACAGCAGAGTCTCCAGGCTACACGCTCTGTCCGTTCAGAGTCACTGTGTTGCTGGAAGAGTCTAAGTCGATACTGAACTTGCTCTTCAGTGAATCTTTATAGTATGAACTTCCAGTGTTTTTCATTCCTATCCACTCCAGTCCTTTCCCTGCAGGCTGTCTGATCCAGGCTGTGTAGTAGCCAAGAGAATAAGAGACCTGACAGGTGATGGTCAGACGTTGACCTGGCTGCACAGTCACAGAGGCTGGCTGTATCAACTGCTCACACTTCACACCTGTGGAGGGAAACATGTTGAACAGTGAGCGAGGTTAATAACAGAGAGCAGTCAGTGTGAGCGTTCTGTCAGTGTCTCTGCCTCAGTGAGACTCACAGGATCCAGCAGCCAGCAGCAGCAGCAGAGCTACAGAGAACATGGTTGGTGTTGAAGGTGACCTGATGGAGCTCCTCTTCTTCTGCTGCAGCTGACAGCATGATATCAAGTCTTTATAGCAGACTGTGAGGAAGTTCACTTTGCATAGAGAGGGACACTGACAGGCTATAAAAGAGGGACGGACTGTCCTGTCAAGAGTTGTTGTTTGGATTTGTGTTTGGACATATGAAATAGCATTTATTTTTTAACAATAAATGAAAATGATCTTTTTATTTCTAATCAAACCTCAGACAAATAGTATATTTATTGTCTGATGTAACTTTTGGAAGCTGCTTTCTGATGGAAGCAGTTTTATTTAGGCGATATTTCCTTCAGTGTTTTGATGATGTTGAGCTCAAGGTTTTTGTGATTGTGAGAAGCAGAACACAACGTTTTGACTTTATTTTGACTTGTTGAGTTTTTGTACAGCATTTCTCCTTCCTGTCTCACTGTGTGTCTCGAGCACAGTAATAAACAGCAGAGTCTACAGCCGTCAGACTGCTCATCTGCAGATACACCTGCTGTCTGCTGTTGTCTCTGGAGATGGTGAAGCGGCCTTTCACTGACTCAGAGTAGTAGATGCTGCTACTGCTATCACTGATAGTAGCAACCCACTCCAGTCCTTTTCCAGGAGCCCGTCTGATCCAAGCATTCCAGTAATTACCACTAAACCCTGAATATGTGCAGGTCAGTCTGTGGGACCCTCCAGGCTTTGTAACCGCTGGTTCAGACTCAGTCAGTGTTTGACCCTCAGTACCTACAGACATGTAAACAGATCATTCGTTTCTGTAAAGCAGCCATATTGTCTTTGTACCAGGAGCTCTGTCTGAAAAACAGGTGTTGTTCTTGAGTAAATTGACAGGATGAGAAAAACCACCAGATAATCAGGTCTGATCATTGTGAAAGCCAGTTGTCTCTGTCCAGTCTACAGTGTGTATGTCAGTGATTTAGTGTCTTTCCTTCACTCTGCAACACATATGTAGAGATGGAAGAGGTCAGAGTGTGCATTGACTCCTCCTCCTCAAACAGAAACACAGCACATCCCCTGAATCGATATGATGTAGATGTCCTTTTTGCATACTATGATTGAATGTATATATCCTTAAATTAAAAGGTTGAATTTCAAGTTATTTGTCAGTTCCTTTTATTTAAACCTAAATAAGATGTAATCATTTATTCTGCTTTGCACATCATTGGTTGCCCATCCACATACTGGAAACATCATGCATACATATATTATTGATACCGGCTGTTAGGAAATTAATAATGGGACATGATTGTTGCAGGAAAGCTTCAAGCCTTTCATAGTATACGTTTAGAGACACTCTCATATTCCCATTATTGTCATCTGTCTTTTTATCCTCTACTGCCACCTGTTGGTACTTGAGTGAGTAATGTGACTGACATTTCTACATGTAATGTTTATTTTTGCCCATACATGAAAAATACATTTAGAAGATGTTTTTCCTGTCCTTGGATATTTTATGAGGAAATTATTTATTTAAAGACATTTATTTTTTATTATTGTGTTTTGTAACTTGGCTCAGAAGCAACTGTTTTTTAATGTTCATAAAAACTACAGCAAGGAAATATTTAGTCAAAGTATAATTCTCCTTGTACTCTATCAACAAAGTAAGGATGAGGACTGTAGGTTTTTGTACAGCTGCTCAACCAGCTTCAGTCACTGTGTGTCGAGCACAGTAATAAACAGCAGAGTCTACAGCCGTCAGACTGCTCATCTGCAGATACAGCTGCTGTCTGTTGTTGTCTCTGGAGATGGTGAACCGGCCTTTCACTGACTCAGAGTAGTAGATGTGGGCACTGCTGGTAGCGTGCATAGTAGCAACCCACTCCAGTCCTTTCCCAGGAGCCTGTCTGACCCAGGCCATCAGGAGCTACTGAATGTGAATCCAGAGGCTGAACAGGTCAATCTGTGAGATTCTCCAGGCCTTTTAGTCACTGGATCAGATTCTGTCAGAGTCTGACCATCAACACCTGTAGAGAGGATAAAAACACATCTGGTGAAATAAACTGTTGACACAATTAGAAGCTGTGTTGGATAAAGATCAGTAAAGATGTTGACCTGCCCAGCAGACAGTGAGCAGCAGCAGTCCTGTCCTATAGTCCATCATGTTAAACTGTGTGTCCTCTGTCCTCTGTCCTAATCTCTGCAGTCACATAAGTAGAGGGGCAGATATCTGAGTTTTGCATCGACCCCTCCTTTAACTAAGTGTGTGTTTTTTTCAGAATAACTTTGCAAGGCCATTTATAAAGGGACAACCAATAGACTTCATGTAAAGTATAATGATTTTGATTGCCAGAGGGACAGCTGGGCCTACATCCAATACGACAATAAACTCAATTAATTAACTAAACATTCATCTCAGGTGTATTTGATTGAATTTGGGTTAGAGATTAGACCATCAGAGCTGCTTCTTTAATGGAAACATTGTTAATATATATTTTTTATTGAATCAACTTCTCCAATGTGTTTACGGTCGATTCAAGTGTGCCAGTTAGCTGACTGGAGTCAGTTGTTTGTCTCCAGTGTTAAATATAGAATGTGCTTCCTTTGGTTGTGGTTATGTGACAGTAATGTTTCAAATTCAAACAGATGAAAATTTCCTGATGATAATGTTTATGATATAATGATGATTTGTGTTCAATTGGCAAATCTAATAGATGTTTTTTACTCTTTAATGTAATCAAAGTGTGCATTCATTAATGTTCTTCTAGAGATACATGGGCACAGTTTAACCAAACTGAATCAGATAATCAGCTGCGTTGTTTGAAATGGGACAGCACACCTGAAATGTATATTTAAATGCTTTATTAAGGGCAGTGAACGTATTTGTTCTGTATGTGGCCTGTGGAACTGCCAGTCAGCTGTTCCTAAGGCTGACTTCATCTCTGGCTACGCCTCCCTGCAGTCTCTGGATTTCCTTGCTCTCACTGAGACCTGGATTACTCCATCCAACACATCCACCCCAGCAGCTCTCTCCACAGCATATTCCTTCTCCCATACACCCAGACCCACTGGCAGAGGAGGTGGCACTGGTCTCCTGCTCGCTCCCAAATGGAGCTTTTCCATCTTCAAGCTACCTAACTTCACTCCTTCCACCTTTGAATCCCATGCCGTCACAGTAACCCATCCTATACAACTAACCATTGTTGTTCTCTACCGTCCACCAGGCGCCTTGGGGGACTTCTTGGAGGAATTAGACCATCTCCTCTCACACATCCCTGAAACTGGCCCTCCCGCTGTACTTCTCGGAGACTTCAACCTCCAGACGGGAAAGATAGACGAACTAACATCTCTGCTTTCTCACTGTCTCCGTCCCCACCAACTCATAAAGCTGGCAATGTCCTTGATCTCATATTCTCAAGGAACTGCGCTACTTCTAACCTCTCTGTAAACCCGCTCCACACATCCGATCACTTCTTCATTTCATTCTCTTTACCCCTTTCCAAACATAACAAACTAATCTCTTCGCATCCTGCACTTGTCCGCCGTAACCTCCGTTCCCTCTCCCCCTCTCCCCCTCTACCTTTGCCTCATCGGTGCTCTCAGCCCTCCCTTCCTCCGACTCGTTCCAACTCCTGCCTCCAAACTCTGCTGCAGAAACTCTCCTCTCTACTCTCTCATCCTCTCTGGACTCTCTCTGTCCTCTCACATCTCGGCAGGCTCGTCAGTCCCCTCCTGCTCCCTGGCTAAATGATGCACTGCGTGCTAATAGAACCGTCCTTAGGGCAGCAGAGCGGAAATGGTGGAAATCCAAACACCGTGACGACCTCCTAACCTATCAGGCTCTCCTCTCCTCTTTCTCTGCTTTGATCTCTCAGGCAAAAAGCACTTTCTTTCAATATAAGATCCAATCTTCTTATTCCAATCCTAAAAAACTATTTTCCATCTTCTCCACCCTCTTGGACCACCCAAAAGCCCCTTCCCCCTCCTCCCTTCTGTCAAGCGACTTTGTTAACCACTTTGAAAAAAAGGTTGACGATATTCGCTCTTCTTTTTCTGACTCACCTTTACTCATCACTGGATCACCTGAGCCACCTTCAACCGGCACACTAACCTCCTTTTCCCCTCTCTCGCCAAGTGAGGTTCTTACCCTCATTTCTTCTGCCCGCCCTACCACCTGTCCTCTAGACCCTATCCCTTCAAACCTCCTTCACACTATCGCTCCTGATATTCTACCGTTTCTCACCCATTTCATCAACACTTCTCTAACTTCTGGTCACTTTCCAAACAGTCTCAAGGAGGCAAGAGTAAACCCTCTCCTAAAGAAACCCACTCTCGACCCGTCTGACGTTATAAACTACAGGCCTGTCTCTCTCCTCCCGTTCCTGTCTAAAACACTTGAACACGCTGTCTTTAAACAACTCTCCTGTTATCTCCATCAGAACAACCTTCTGGATCCGCACCAGTCTGGTTTCAAGGCAGGTCACTCCACAGAAACTGCCCTCCTTGCTGTCACTGAGGAACTGCACACTGCTAAAGCAGCCTCCCTCTCCTCTGTCATCATCCTGTTGGACCTGTCTGCTGCATTCGACACGGTGAACCATCAGATCCTCCTTCGCACTCTCCAAGAACTTGGAGTTTCAGGCTCTGCACTTTCCCTCCTCACCTCATACCTCAAAGACCGCACCTACAGGGTAACTTGGAGAGGGTCCGAGTCCGACCCTTGTCAATTAACTACAGGGGTCCCTCAGGGCTCTGTTCTTGGTCCCCTCCTCTTCTCCCTGTACACAAACTCGCTCGGATCTGTCATTAGTCACTGACGACACCCAATTAATTCTGTCCTTTCCCCGCTCAGAGACCCAGGTCGTCGCACGCATCTCTGCTTATTTAGCTGACATCTCTCAGTGGATGTCCGCTCATCATCTCAAGCTCAACCTTGACAAAACTGAAGTGCTTTTCCTTCCGGGAAAAGATTGTCCCTCTCTTGACCTGACTATCAACATCGGCACCTCTGGTGTTTCCCCGACCCAGACTGCAAGGAATCTGGGTGTGACCCTGGATAACAACCTGTCCTTCACTGCAAACATCGCTGCTACAACCCGCTGCTGTAGATACACGCTTTTCAACATCAGGAAGATACGCCCCCTGCTGACCCAGAAATCGACGCAGGTTCTGGTCCAGGCTCTCGTCACCTCACGCCTAGACTACTGCAACTCCCTCCTGGCTGGTCTACCTGCATGTGCCATCCGACCTCTGCAGCTCATTCAGAATGCAGCGGCTCGTCTGGTCTTCAACCTTCCTAATTTTTCCCACACCACTCCTCTCCTCCGCTCCCTTCACTGGCTTCCGGTAACTGCTAGAATTCACTTCAAGACACTGGTACTTGCGTACCATGCTGCGAATGGATCTGGCCCTTCCTACATCCAGGACATGGTTAAACCGTACACCCCAGCACGTGCACTTCGCTCTGCATCAGCCAAACAACTCGCTGCACCCTCGCTGCGAGGGGGACCCAAGTTCCCATCAGCAAAAACACGTGGGTTTGCTATCCTGGCTCCAAAATGGTGGAATGAGCTCCCCATTGAAATCAGGACAGCAGAAAGCTTACACACCTTCCGGCGCAGACTGAAACCTCATCTCTTTCGACTCCACTTCGAGCGATAGAATGACTAACAAAGAACTGCTAACAGAGCACTTATATACTAATAAAGGACTGGCTTATCTAAAGCCAGTTGAGTAGCACTTGAAATACTTGGCTCTATGAAACCTGATGTACTTATATGATTCTGTTTTCTTCAAGGTTGTGTCTTCCTGGTCGAATGTACTTATTGTAAGTCGCTTTGGATAAAAGCGTCAGCGAAATGCAATGTTTTTCAAATCAGTTTTATAAGTGTCATAGACAGTTAAATTGCTCGTATTATACTTAAAATATATGTAAAACAAAACCACTAATGTGATCTTTTTATTTTAGTGGTTTATTAATGACAGTTAATTTTATTTTTTCTATAGATGGTTTTATTTTTGTCCTTTTCTCATGAGAAGAATTTGAAGAGTCTTTAATGTACCTACATCATTAGTTATCTTATATCATTAGATAATTTAATAGTGAAAAAGGAGCGCCTTTTAAAAAATATGTGCATTGCAATAAATGTAGTTAGGATCTATTTAATGTTCAAGTGGTGGTATTGAATAGAGGAAGTAGTTTTTGTACGACTCTCCTGTTACTGTCTCTCACTGTGTCTTCTGGCACAGTGATACACTGCTGTGTCCTCGGCCTTCAGACTGTTCATCTGCAGATACACTTTACTGCTGGAGTCATCTCTGGAGATAGTGAATCTACCCTGGACCGACTGGGAGTAAGAGATCGGAGTACTAGCTGTGTGTATTAAAGCGATCCACTCCAGTCCTTTCCCAGGAGCCTGTCTGATCCAGTTCCATCGTGAGCCTCCAAAGTTGAATCCAGATGTTGTGCAGGTGAGTCTGTGAGGTTCTCCGGGTTTCCTGACTGCTGGTTCAGACTCAGTTATGGTCTGACCTTCAGCAGACCAAACAAACAGAGCAACCACCAAGAGTGTTAGCTTTCCCTGAGCCATGTTCTCACAGTTTCTTGTGTTTTCAAAAGCTTGAGTCCCTCTTTAAATATGAAGTAAACTTGATCCCTTTGAGAATTCATTTGACGATTAGCTCCTCCTACTTCGCATTCTGCTTTAAAAGTCAAATTCAAGGCTATACAAACAGCATTAAACATCATTTAAACTAGCAGCAAATAGTTATTTAAGGCAATTGTTGATACAAATGAACTGTTGATTAAAATACTATAATTATTCTTTTTCAACGAAAGATCCAGTTGAATATTTTTATTTAATTTGACTATAACTCATATGAGTAACATCAAAGCTTTTCTTCTAATCATTGTTTTAGTTGTAACAATTCGAATCTAATTCAGAAATTGTTTGAACGATATGTTTTTATTTTATTTTATTTTGTGACTGCAATGAAGGAAAGCAGGATGCTCTACATGTTTACTTGTGTTTGCTGCAGCTGGATGAAGACCTGGGTTTTATTTCTTTTTTTACTTTTAAAGGTTTCAGTATTCAAATAGTGGCAGTTTGAGGACAGATACAGAGAAACTTGGAGCCTTACGAGGAAATAAACTACTAAGGAACTGAAACCTATTTGACAATGTGCAAAAACACATTCCTGCAGTGCATGAAAAATGCAAACTAAATAAGTTAAAAAGACGTAGGATCTCAGATTAGACCATTTTCTAAATGTTGGCACATAAATGCTTTTTATGGTTCAGCTGCTGTCTTCTCTAAAGAGATATTTTGATAAGGCTCTGTTCTGCAATTAACATTATAAATCTATGAAGTGATATGATTTCTACATTCAGCTATCTGTTAAGAAATATTTTTCTAATCTTACAGTGTAACTACCGTTGTGTCATGATATTGAAAAACTCCAAATCTCACTTTAACAGTGTGAGAAAACTGTGGTAATGATGAGGGGTTTTTGTACAGCTGCTCAACCAGCTTCAGTCACTGTGTCTCGAGCACAGTAATAAACAGCAGAGTCTACAGCCGTCAGACTGCTCATCTGCAGATACAGCTGCTGTCTGTTGTTGTCTCTGGAGATGGTGAAGCGGCCTTTAAATGACTCAGAGTAGTACGCGGTGCTCCCAGTGTCGAAATAAGCGATCCACTCCAGTCCTTTCCCAGGAGCCTGTCTGATCCAGTGCATGTTGTAGCTAGTGAATGTGAATCCAGAGGCTGTACAGGTCAATGTGTGAGATTCTCCAGGCCTTTTAGTCACTGGTTCAGATTCTATCAGAGTCTGACCATCAACACCTGTAAAGAGGATAAAAACACATCTGGTGAAATAAGCTGTTGACACAATTAGAATCTGTGTTGGATAAAGATCAGTAAAGATGTTGACCTGCCCAGCAGACAGTGAGCAGCAGCAGTCCTGTCCTATAGTCCATCATGTTAAACTGTGTGTCCTCTGTCCTCTTTCCTCCTCTCTGCAGTCACATAAGTAGAGGGGGAGATATCTGAGTTTGCATTGACTCCTCCTATAACTGTGTCTTTTTCAGATTAATTTTGCAAGGCCATTGATAAAGCACCAAAAAGTAGACTTCATATGAGGAAACCCTCTCCTTGCTTTATAGATTGGGGGATAGTCCTTAACGTTTGATGACATTTGGAGAATGAATGTTTAAATGTACAGCAATCACTCTCCATGTAGAAACAAATATGTGTTGGTGCATGTGTTGGATGATGGCAGAGGGACCCACCTACACTGTGTGCACAAGTATTAGGCAAGTTGTATTTTTGTGGATTCATTTATTATTGAACAACTAAAGTGCTCTCTGCCCATCAAACATTTTAATAAACCTCAAACCTGGATATTTAAGAAAGTAAAAATGAGGTTTTGCCTTTTATAGGATAAAATATGTGTACAATTATTGAGCAACTATTAGTGGGCAAACTTATTATGCATCTAAATAAAAAAACTAAAATATTCCCATCTCACTTGTTTATTTTCATCTGTTAAAGAGAGAACAATAAAACAAACACCATTTGTCCTGCATAGAAATCATGGTCTTCTTGAAAGATGCAGACTTTTCCTGTACCACTACTTGAAGAACATGTCTTCTAAAAACTGGCAGTATATTTGGGAGTTGACTTTCTAGTAATTTTTAATAATTCCAGCCCATACCAGAACCCCACCTCCACCTTGCTGGCATCGAAGTGGAGCTCTGGGCCCGTTACTGATCCAGCCACGGACCATCTATCTGGTCCGTGAAGAGTCACTCTCATCTCATCAGTCCGTGAAACCTTTGGAAAATCTGTGTTTAGATATTTCTTGGCCCAGTCGTAACATTGTATCTGATGTGTCTTGGTCAGTTGTGGTCGGGTTTCAGCCTTCCTTACCTTGGCCATGTCTCTGAGCACTGAACATCTTGTACTTCTGGGCACGCCGGGTAGGTTGCAGTTCTTGAATATGACAGCACTCGAGGATAATGGCTTCCCGGTAGCTTCACATTTGATTCTTCTCAAATCTTTGGCAGTTATTTTGCGTCTTTTCCTCAATACGTTTCTTCTGACCCCGTTAACTATTTGCACCAAACGTTTGAAGGTTCTGTGATCACGCCCAAATATCTTAGGAATCTCAAGAGTGCTGCATCCCTCTGAAAGACTTTTTACAGTTTTGACTTTTCAGAGTCAGTTAAATCTATTTTTTGGCCCATTTTGCATGAGACAAAGGAACTGGCTTATAATTGTGCACACCGTGATATAGGCCACACCCTCCCTCATTAGACATCACCTGATTTTAATCTCAATGAGACTTTTACCTGGTTAAATAAAGGATATATATATATATATATATATATATGCTTAAATCCAATATGCATTCAAGTGTATACAGCTTGGAGTTACAAAATATGCATACAAATTATGATATGGTCAAAATACTCAATTCAAACAGATAAAGCTTTCCTGATGATAATGTTTATGATATAATGATGATTGGTGTACAATCAGAAAAGTAAAAAGATGTGTATTAATCTAATCAAAGTGTGCATTCATTAATGTACTTCTAGAGATACATGGGCACAGCTTAACCATACTGAATCAGATAAATAGCTGTGTTGTGTGAAATGGGATATTTTATATTATTTTTAATACATTTTGTTGGATGCACAAACGACACAAAAATACATATTTCCTTCAAAACATACAAATGATCTGTTAGAATTCACTATATTTCTTTAGGTTGCAACTGAATTAAACATTGCGTCAAAATAGACGAAATAGGATGTCAATATTCAGTTAATAAGTTTCAATATAAAGTGAATGCTCTCATGGGTGGTGGTAAATAGAGGAAGTAGTTTTTGTACAACTCTCCTGTTACTGTCTCTCACTGTGTCTCTCTGGCACAGTGATACACTGCTGTGTCCTCGGCCTTCAGACTGTTCATCTGCAGATACACTTTACTGCTGGAGTCATCTCTGGAGATAGTGAATCTACCCTGGACCGACTGGGAGTAATAGATCGGAGTACTAGCTGTGTGTATTAAAGCGATCCACTCCAGTCCTTTCCCAGGAGCCTGTCTGATCCAGTTCCATACTGAGCCTCCAAGTTGAATCCAGATGTTGTGCAGGTGAGTCTGTGCAACCCTGTCTCCTAAAAATTACGTTCCCACAGAACTAAACTGCATTCTCAATTACGTTTAGCTAGAAACGTATTTACTCCCACGTTACGTTTGTTATGAACGTATCTCAAATACGTTTATTTTCTACATATCTTCTAGAAACATGTTTTCTCCCAGGTTACGTTCCTTATGAACGTATCTGAAATACGTTTATTTTCTACATATCTTTGCCATTTATTGTCTTGCTTATAATAATGATAATAGTCATTTATAAATATCATTTTAGAGCACACCTTTGAAATCGACAATCGGGCTCGATATATGGTTAAATTAAAATCAGTAGGCGAGGCTGTAATTTCGCCAGCTGTTACTCTCATGAGCGAGGCAGAACATAATAGTTTTAACATGCCAAAAAGCTGCTGTGTCGTTCATTGCACCTCAAACATTAAAACAAATCCAGAGTTACGTGTTTCTGTACTTCCTCTAAGAAGAAAGGACAGTAACAGAAGAGCTCTGTGGCTTCAGGCTTGATCGCCGTTCAAATGACAGCGTTGGTTTCCCCAAAAGTGGGCGGGGCTGTAAAGTGAAGTAGATTTTACTGTCATCTATTATTCAAAACCATTCTATTTATTCTAACGTATTACATGCCAGTGTTTTATCTTTTTATTTATTTGTTTTTATTTTAAATCGTATAATGTCGGACTTTTTTTGTCGTCTTTGAGGAAAAGAAATGGGGTTTAGAGATTCAAAATACTGAAATCTGTATTTTTTAAAATCTCTTCCTTCTAATTTGTTATTCTTTTCTAAATAACACACTGTTATTTACTCAACAATAGCACACAATTATCCTTGTTTTTATTTATTCGTTTAATTCTATAATCTTGGGCATTTTAGCATGCTTTTTAGCCGTAAATAAAGTCACCAGAGACAGACGGGACATTTCGAGATTTAGGATGGCCCAAGACACTACACTACCCATAATCCCCAGCTATCGTTTGGGACTACAGTCCCGTTGACAAACCCCGTGATGTTGCGCCAAGGTTACGCCGAGCGTCAAGCTCTTTGAAATGGAACGAAACCACGGCAGACTATTCAAAACTGGACTCGAACGCCCCACCAGAACTACACATGCTGGCTATTGTGTTTCGCAACATGTTCTCTATGGCACGTCTCTACTGGGAATTGTAGTTTTAAAAGACGTTTTTCCCAAATGTAGAAGTTGACAGTATTAAACTGTGTACAGCCCTGGAGGTTTAGGCGATAGGAAACACATTGGTGTGTACACATTTAAAACATGTAATTACTAAATGGGTGAAAATCGCTTGTATCCATAATGGGCAGCATTAATATATACCCACACGACAGCTCATTGTTACTTTGTTATTCTACTCCACTACAATTCAGAGGTTAACCTGGTATTTTTACTCCACTACATTTAGTTTAGTTACTTTGCAGATTCTGATTAATGATGTGGAATATAAACAACCCTTAAAGCAGACTTTAGTTACACCTGAATACAATTCAGGGAAGGTGATTGTCAAGTGCCAACAATCAGGAGAGATATTTGATAGTTGGTGCTTGAGAAGACTAAACATTTATCTGCAGATCTTTATAAAGTATATTCATTACTCGTTATTCTCTACTAATAGTTAATTAAAAATGGCTATTTTGCATATCCCTTTCAAGATTTCAAGGTTTTCTAAGGTGTATTGATCTTATACACAACTTGGGTCGCAGGTTCCTCAACAGACATCTATCAATATGTGTGTACTGTATACCTCCACCATTAAACTGTCATATTCTGCACATTTCTTATTCTATCTACATACATAAGAGTATAATTAATGTGTATAATATCATTTAAAATAAGTGTTTCAACATAGTTAACATTGCAGGAAAGCAATATGTTAGACGTTAAGTACTTTGTCAGGCTTAATATTAATCTGTAGATAGATACCCCCAGAGCTTTTTTCTTGTTTAAAAGAAGATCTTAACCTAAAGTATTTTTTAATGTGTTAATAAAGGTTCATTCGTTTTTCTGTTTTGCACATCCTCCTATTAATATCTTTGTACATCCAGCACTAAACTGTTTTATTGTAGAGATCACTTAGTATCTTCTTGACTTTTTATATTCTATATTTCTATCATTGACCTTCTACTTTGCCCCTATGAAAGTATGTACTCTTAATATTGTTTTGATCAAATAAGATTATTCAACAAAAATAATTCAATAACATGCTTTAACCACTAGGCGGTGCACACAAGGTACACACAGCATACTAATAATAACTTTGTATTATTAGTGTAGACACTTATGTATAACATCTGAAGATGTGTAGTTTTATTCATGTTTTTACATAATTTTACAGGATATTGCTATACTATTTCTCTTGTTTTACTTCTACACATTAATATCTGATTTGTAAAACATCACAGACAGAAAGGCATAGGCTATCCGTCATTTAATAGTAAGCTATTGAAATTGTGATTCCATAGATGTGTCTCCCATCACCCAAATCCCCTGACTATTCTCTCAACTCAGTATTTAGATTCTTATATTCAAAGAAAATCAGTAATATCTTTAAAAACTACAAGTCCTTTTTTATCAGCTGTGCACCGTTATGGTGTAAATATAACCTATATACCAAATGGATCAAATATAAAAGTCAGCCGAATTACTATTGATACTGCAAGGAGACGTATTTTGTGATAAGAAATTGAAGATGTTGTTTAATTGTTGATATATTTATGATCCACGTCAAGTATTCAGTTTTGGCAGCAGTTCTCCTGTTTGTCTCTCTCTATAAATAAAGAATTACGGCAGATGTGTAATATTTAATGCAGCCGAACCGTGTATTACAATGCCGTTATGTGATGACTTCCAAAGAGAAAAGCAAGCACACTCTGAATTAGGTATTATTTTATTTTTCGTTGTCGGATATCATATCTCCATATCATATCAACACCATATCCCAGCGTGCATTGCGGCTAAAACATCCAATCAAAAAGCTTCAAGCTGAGGATCTTGGGTAATCAGTTTAGTGGGTTTGTGGTGTGTATCGCTCAAAATGTCCCGTCTGTTTCCGGTGACTTTATTTACGGCTAAAAAGCCCAAGATTATAGAATTAAATGAATAAATAAAAACAAGGATAATTGTGTGTTATTGTTGAGTAAATAACAGTGTGTTATTTAGAAAAGAATAATAAATTAGAAGGAAAAGATTTAAAAAAATACAGATTTCAGTATTTTGAGGCTCTGAGCCGCATTTATTTTCCTCACAGACGGAAAAAAAGTCAGACATTATACGATTTAAAATAAAAACAAATAAATAAAAGATAAAACACTGGCATGTAATTTACGTTAGAATAAATAGAATGGTTTTGAATAATAGAGAGTAAATCTACTTCACTTTACAGCCCCGCCCACTTTTGGGGAAACCAGCGCTGTCATTTGAACGGCGATCAAGCCTGAAGTCACAGAGCTCTTCTGATACTGTCCTTTCTTCTTAGAGGAAGTACAGAAACACGTAACTCTGGATTTGTTTTAATGTTTGAGGTGCAATAAACGACACAGCAGCTTTTTGGCATGTTAAAACTATTATGTTCTGCCTCGCTCATGAGAGTAACAGCTGGCGAAATTACAGCCTCGCCTACTGATTTTAATTTAACCATATATCGAGCCCGATTGTCGATTTCAAAGGTGTGCTCTAAAATGATATTTATAAATAACTAATTATCATTATTATAAGCAAGACAATAAATGGCAAAGATATGTAGAAAATAAACGTATTTAAGTTACATTCATAACTAACGTAACGTGGAAGAAAATATGCTTCTAGAAGATATGTAGAAAATAAACGTATTTGAGATACGTTCATAACAAACGTAACGTGGGAGAAAATACATTTCTAGAAGATATGTAGAAAATAAACGTATTTGAGATACGTTCATAACTAACGTAACGTGGGAGAAAATACGTTTCTAGCTAAACGTAATTGAGAATGCAGTTTAGTTCTGTGGGAACGTAATTTTTAGGAGACAGGGTTGGTCTGTGAGATTCTCCGGGTTTCCTGACTGCTGGTTCAGACTCAGTTATGGTCTGACCTTCAGCGACAGACAAAACAAACAGAGCAACCACCAAGAGTGTTAGCTTTCCCTGAGCCATGTTCACACAGTTTCTTGTGTTTTCAAAAGCTTGAGTCCCTCTTTAAATATGAAGTAAACTTGATCCCTTTGAGAATTCATTTGACGATTAGCTCCTCCTACTTCACATTCTGCTTTAAAAGTCAAATTCAAGGCTATACAAACAGCATTAAACATCATTTAAACTAACAGCAAATAGTTATTTAAGGCAATTGTTGATACAAATGAACTGTTGATTAAATTAAAATACTATAATTATTATTTTTCAACGAAAGATCCAGTTGATTAATTTTATTTAATTTGACTATAACTCATATGAGTAACGTAAAAGCTTTTCTTCGAATCATTGTTTTAGTTGTAACAATTCGAAACTAATTCAGAAATTGGTTGAACGATATGTTTTTTTATTTTTTATTTTGTAACTGCAATGAAGGAAAGCAGGATGCTCTAAATGTTTACTTGTATTTGCTGCAGCTGGATGAAGACCTGGATTTTGTTTCTTTTTTTACTTTTAAAGGTTTCAGTATTCAAATAGTGGCAGTTTGAGGACAGATACAGAGAAACTTGGAGCCTTAAAAGGACATAAACTACTAAGGAACTGAAACCTATTTGACAATGTGCAAAAACACATTCCTGCAGTGCATGAAAAATGCAAACTAAATAAGTTAAAAGACGATCTCAGATTAGACCATTTTCTAAATGTTAGCACATAAATGCTTTTTATGGTTCAGCTGCCGTCTTCTCTAAAGAGACATTTTGATATGAGTCTGTTCTGCAATAAACATGATAAATCTATTTAGTGATTTCATTGATATCTGTTAAGAAATATTTTTCTAAGCGTACAGTGTTTGGTGTAACTACCGTTGTCATGATATTGAAAGACTCCAAATCTCACATTAACAGTGTGAGAAAACTGTTGTAATGATGAGGGTTTTTTGTACAGCTGCTCAACCAGCTTCAGTCACTGTGTCTCGAGCACAGTAATAAACAGCAGAGTCTACAGCCGTCAGACTGCTCATCTGCAGATACACCTGCTGTATGTTGTTGCTGGAGCCGGTGAACCGGCCTTTCACTGACTCAGAGTAGTAGATGCTGCTACTGGTTGTAGGGTGTATCAAAGCGATCCACTCCAGTCCTTTTCCAGGAGCCTGTCTGATCCAGGCCACCCAATAGCTACTGAATGTGTATCCAGAAGTCGTACAGGTCAATGTGTGAGATTCTCCAGGCCTTTTAGTCACTGGTTCAGATTCTGTCAGAGTCTGACCATCAACACCTGTAAAGAGGATAAAAACACATCTGGTGAAATAAGCTGTTGACACAATTAGAATCTGTGTTAGATAAAGATCAGTAAAGATGTTGACCTGCCCAGCAGACAGTGAGCAGCAGCAGTCCTGTCCTATAGTCCATCATGTTAAACTGTGTGTCCTCTGTCCTCTGTCCTCCTCTCTGCAGTCACATAAGTAGAGGGGGAGATATCTGAGTTTTGCATTGACTCCTCCTTCCTGATTTAACAGTGTCCTCTTGTAACAGTATTTTATGTTAAAAACATTATCTCTTACATTTTAAATTGGTAAACATTTCTTATTGGGCTGTAAGTCACTTTGTAACATTTTAATATTGTTATTTAATTCAGATTTGTCAGAAGAAAACAAACAAATAATGGATTTTATTTACTGTTGATTCAAATAAAGGTATTAACATTATTGTCATAAAAAAATGCTTTGAGTTAATTTAGTAAATAAATCACTTTACAGGTTTTATCTACATCTCATGTCTTTAACATTTATATTTTTAATCAAAGATGACTATTTAGTATTTGTGAATAAATAGTTTGAAAAATATTCTTAGAGCTGAAATTGGTTGAAAAGCAACTTATATTTATAGTAACAAATGTAATTACGGACAATTCATAATACTGGATACTTAAAAAGGCTGATGTTTAACAATTTAAAGAAGAGTTATTCATTGTTTATTCTGGGAATACATACAGTAATGTATCAGTGATTATAACCTCTAAATGTTTAAACTGGTGATGTAACAGTGAGCTGGTGTTGAGATCATTTCTGGTCTGAGGGCTCCTCCTCTGGTGGCTTCATGTTACAAGTGTTCAGGCTCTGAGGGGTTTTTGTTCAGCTCTACTGATGGTGTGTGTCACAGTGTGTCTCTGGCACAGTAATACACAGCAGAGTCTCCAGGCTGCACGCTCTGTCCGTTCAGAGTCACTGTGTTGCTGGAAGAGTCTAAGTCGATACTGAACTTGCTCTTCAGTGAATCTTTAAAGTGTGTGGGGTTTCCAGCAGCTGCCATTCCTATCCACTCCAGTCCTTTCCCTGCAGGCTGTCTGATCCAGGCTGTGTAGGCGCTGCTAAGAGAATAAGAGACCTGACAGGTGATGGTCAGACGTTGACCTGGCTGCACAGTCACAGAGGCTGGCTGTATCAACTGCTCACACTTCACACCTGTGGAGGGAAACATGTTGAACAGTGAGCGAGGTTAATAACAGAGAGCAGTCAGTGTGAGCGTTCTGTCAGTGTCTCTGCCTCAGTGAGACTCACAGGATCCAGCAGCCAGCAGCAGCAGCAGAGCTACAGAGAACATGGTTGGTGTTGAAGGTGACCTGATGGAGCTCCTCTTCTTCTGCTGCAGCTGACAGCATGATATCAAGTCTTTATAGCAGACTGTGAGGAAGTTCACTTTGCATAGAGAGGGACACTGACAGGCTATTAAAGAGGGACGGACTGTCCTGTCTCGAGCAGTCCAAATGTGGATTTGTTGTTGGACATGTGAAATAACATTTCCAATCAAACCTTCAACACAAGTGCTTTACAGAAGTGAAAGACATTAAGAGAATGGCATTTAAAAACAGTCATTAAAAAGCAAAGATAATAAAATAAACATTAAAAGAAAAAATACATGAATACAAGTTACAGTGCAGTTTAAGATATGAATAGTTCAATTAAAAGCAGCGGCAAAAAGAAAAGTCTTCAGCCTGGATTTAAAAGTAGTAAGAGTTGCAGCGGACCTGCAGGTTTCTGGGAGTTTGTTCCAGATATCTGGAGCATAATAACTGAACGCTGCTTCTCCATGTTTAGTTCTGACTCTGGGGACAGAAAGCTGACCAGTCCCTGAAGACCTGAGAGATCTGGATGGTTCATCATTTAGCAGGAGGTCAGAAATGTATTTTGGGCCTAAACCATTCAGTGCTTTATAAACCAGCAGCAGTATTTTGAAATCTATTCTTTGACACACAGGAAGCCAGTGTAAAGACTTCAGAACAGGAGTGATGTGATCCACTTTCTTAGTGTCAGTGAGGACTCGAGCAGCGGCGTTCTGAATCAGCTGCAGCTTCCTAATAGATTCTTTAGTGAGACCTGTGAAGACACCATTGCAGTAGTCGAGTCTACTGAAGATAAAAGCATGGACAAGTTTTTCCAAATCCTGCTGTGACATTAGTCTTTTAATCCTAGATATGTTCTTTAGGTGATAGTAGGCTGACCTGTACACCCTGATGAGATACAAAAGAGAAATGATCACTAACACACCAAACACAGGGCTGAATCACTGACTGACCATCAGTGGATGCTGTATGATAAAAGATCAAACATCAAGAAGCAGGAGAGCTCACAGGGCAGAGAGAGAGCAACCAGCAGAAGAGAGAGAGAGTTGATCATCCTGAGACTGGAGATGTGACCTCTGATGCTCCACACAAAGTACAGAGCAGTCAGACAGAAGTACTCTGCACACACTGGAGATGTGCATCAGGATAGCATGGGGGGGAGGGGCTCATGCAGGGACTTGCAGTTTGATCTAATTGACTCAATGATTTGTCTTTTTTTATTATATTCACTTATCCTTCTATTTGACATCTGACCATAAACTCAGAGTCATGCTCCCTTTTTGTCTTGAAGTATTTTATCCATCCCAAAAAATGAGCCATGGTCCCATAAAATGAGTGGTTGAGTAACTTGGTTATTGAGTATTTGTTGGCTTTGTTGGTGGTTCGTATCCTTGTGCTTCTTACACTTACACAGTAAAACCCAACAGTGTCCTCCTCAGGCTGCAGACAAAGTCTCTAAGGATGTAGAAGAGTCACCATAGTTGATTTAGCAAAGATTGTGTTGCCATTATTTAATTTATTGTAAAAACAATTCCTAAAACTCTCAAAATGAGTAGATGTTATTTCAGTAAAAAATAATTCTGTAATTAAACCACAGTATTCACTGAATTCAAATGTATGTTGTTCAGGGTTATCCTTTCAAAAATGCAGGTATTCTGTGAGTCATGACTCTCAACACAATAACACACATGTTTTTCTAAATGAAATACATTTCATTATCAGCTGGCGATCATCCAATGGGAATTGTGTTTTCACAGCCCTGACATGCTTCAGTGGTTTTCATACAGGGATCAGTGTTGTTCAGTTTGTGTACAGCGTGGTAGTCTAGTGTGTCACTGTGGCTCTCGCACAGTAATAAACTGCAGAGTCTTCTTCTGTCAGACTCTTCACCTCTAAGTACACATCATTTTTTAAAGTGTCTTTGGTGATGGAAAACTGGCCTTGCAGTCTTTGGGCAAATGTGGTTCCAGTTCCACTATCGATGCGTCCGATCCACTCCAGTCCTTTCCCTGGTTTCTGCCTGATCCAGTGCAGCCAAGCCAGAGGAAGTCCTTCCACCTTACAGGACAGAGAGACTGGTTCTCCTGCTCTGCTGACCACCGGCTCTGAGGAGGTGAGGGACTGGCCCTGAGCCGCTGAAAGAGACACAGAGTTTAGATGACGGGGAACCAGCAGCTCTTCTCCTCCTCTGCTGGACCAACTTCACTCACCTGAAACCAGAGCCAGGAGGACCACGCTTTGTACCAATGTCATGGTGGGAACTTGTCCGAGTCTGCAACAACAGAGGCTGTATGAAGGATATATATTGTGCTCGCAGAATGGGTGGGGATTATCCATCAGTGTGTTGGGATTTGCATTTGTTTGGGGGGGTTGAAGTGATGATACATAAATACTTAATTTGTGAGAGAAGGAGGAGTGCTGAAATATGAGAGACGGTCCATAACAGACCCAATAATAAGATGTTGTTTAGTCTTTTCTACTTGTTGGTATGTGCATTTCTGAGAGACTATCAGTGTGGTGGGTGATCTAATGTATACAAAACAAGCTGCACCGTCAGTCTCATACTTTCATTTGAAAATGATAGGTCACCTCAGTGAGGGGGATTACTGCTAAAACAGCAACATGTCACTCAGGAAGACAAAGATTTTCTCCCAGAAAGTGAAAGTTTGTCTTATTGCAGAATGCTTTATTTATCCAGCTTACATCACACTGCACAATCACAAGAACAAACAGCCATTCTTCCTTAAGTTTATCATGAATTTCTTTTAGACGTGAGATTAACAAATGAGGCTGCTTCACTTCCAACTGAATGTGAGTAATGTGACAGAAATGTCACGGAAGATGTTTTTTCTGTCCTTGGCTATTTAATGAGGAAATTATGTTTTTTTAGACATTTTTCTTTATTATTGTGTTTTGTAACTTGGCTCAGTAGCAACTGTTTTTTCATTTTCATAAAAGTTACAGCAAGGAAAGATTTAGTCAAAGTATAATTATCCTTGTACTCTATCAACAAAGTATGGATGAGGTCTGTAGGTTTTTGTACAGCTGCTCAACCAGCTTCAGTCACTGTGTGTCGAGCACAGTAATAAACAGCAGAGTCTACAGCCGTCAGACTGCTCATCTGCAGATACAGCTGCTGTCTGTTGTTGTCTCTGGAGATGGTGAACCGGCCTTTCACTGACTCAGAGTAGTACTTGCTGCTACCGCCATTGTCGTTAAAAGCGATCCACTCCAGTCCTTTCCCAGGAGCCTGTCTGACCCAGGCCATCCAGTAGCTACTTAATGTGAATCCAGAGGCTGAACAGGTCAATCTGTGAGATTCTCCAGGCCTTTTAGTCACTGGATCAGATTCTGTCAGAGTCTGACCATCAACACCTGTAGAGAGGATGAAAACACATCTGGTGAAATAAGCTGTTGACACAATTAGAAGCTGTGTTAGATACAGATCAGTAAAGATATTGACCTGCCCAGCAGACAGTGAGCAGCAGCAGTCCTGTCCTATAGTCCATCATGTTAAACTGTGTGTCCTCTGTCCTCCTCTCTGCAGTCACATAAGTAGAGGGGGAGATATCTGAGTTTTGCATCGACTCCTCCTTTAACTAAGTGTGTGTTTTTTTCAGAATAACTTTGCAAGGCCATTTATAAAGGGACAACCAATAGACTTCATGTAAAGTATAATGATTTTGATTGCCAGAGGGACAGCTGGGCCTACATCCAATACGACAATAAACTCAATTAATTAACTAACCATTCATCTCAGGTGTATTTGATTGAATTTGGGTCAGAGATTAGACGATCAGAGCTGCTTCTTTAAGGGAAACATTGTTAATATATATTTTTTATTGAATCAACTTCTCCAATGTGTTTACGGTCGATTAAAGTTTGGCAGTTAGCAGACTGGAGTCAGTTGTTTGTCTCCAGTGTTAAATATAGAATTTGCTTCCTTTGGTTGTGGTTATGTGACAGTAATGTTTCAAATTCAAACAGATGAAAATTTCCTGATGATAATGTTTATGATATAATGATGATTTGTGTTCAATTGGCAAATCTAATAGATGTTTTTTACTCTTTAATGTAATCAAAGTGTGCATTCATTAATGTTCTTCTAGAGATACATGGGCACAGTTTAACCAAACTGAATCAGATAATCAGCTGCGTTATTTGAAATGGGACAGCACACCTGAAATGTATATTTAAATACTTTATTAAGGGCAGTGAACGTATTTGTTCTGTATGTGGCCTGTGGAACTGCCAGTCAGCTGTTCCTAAGGCTGACTTAATCTCTGGCTACGCCTCCCTGCAGTCTCTGGATTTCCTTGCTCTCACTGAAACCTGGATTACTCCATCCAACACATCCACCCCAGCAGCTCTCTCCACAGCATATTCCTTCTCCCATACACCCAGACCCACTGGCAGAGGAGGTGGCACTGGTCTCCTGCTCTCTCCCAAATGGAGCTTTTCCATCTTCAAGCTACCTAACTTCACTCCTTCCACCTTTGAATCCCATGCCGTCACAGTAACCCATCCAATACAACTAACCATTGTTGTTCTCTACCGTCCACCAGGCGCCTTGGGGGACTTCTTGGAGGAATTAGACCATCTCCTCTCACACATCCCTGAAACTGGCCCTCCCGCTGTACTTCTCGGAGACTTCAACCTCCAGACAGGGAAGATAGACGAACTAACATCTCTGTTAACCGCCTTTGCTTTCTCACTGTCTCCGTCCCCACCAACTCATAAAGCTGGCAATGTCCTTGATCTCATATTCTCAAGGAACTGCGCTACTTCTAACCTCTCTGTAAACCCGCTCCACACATCTGATCACTTCTTCATTTCATTCTCTTTACCCCTTTCCAAACATAACAAACTAATCTCTTCGCATCCTGCACTTGTCCGCCGTAACCTCCGTTCCCTCTCCCCCTCTCCCCCTCTACCTTTGCCTCATCGGTGCTCTCAGCCCTCCCTTCCTCCGACTCGTTCCAACTCCTGCCTCCAAACTCTGCTGCAGAAACTCTCCTCTCTACTCTCTCATCCTCTCTGGACTCTCTCTGTCCTCTCACATCTCGGCAGGCTCGTCAGTCCCCTCCTGCTCCCTGACTAAATGACGCACTGCGTGCTAATAGAACCGTCCTTCGGGCAGCAGAGCGGAAACGGTGGAAATCCAAACACCGTGACGACCTCCTAACCTATCAGGCTCTCCTCTCCTCTTTCTCTTCTTCGATCTCTCAGGCAAAAAGCACTTTCTTTCAAGATAAGATCCAATCTTCTTATTCCAATCCTAAAAAACTATTTTCCATCTTCTCCACCCTCTTGGACCCCCCCAAAGCCCCTTCCCCCTCCTCCCTTCTGTCAAGCGACTTTGTTAACCACTTTGAAAAAAAGGTTGACGATATTCGCTCTTCTTTTTCTGACTCACCTTTACTCATCACTGGATCACCTGAGCCACCTTCAACCGGCACACTAACCTCCTTTTCCCCTCTCTCGCCAAGTGAGGTTCTTACCCTCATTACCTCTGCCCGCCCTACCACCTGTCCTCTGGACCCTATCCCTTCAAACCTCCTTCACACTATCGCTCCTGATATTCTACCGTTTCTCACCCATTTCATCAACACTTCTCTAACTTCTGGTCACTTTCCAAACAGTCTCAAGGAGGCAAGAGTAAACCCTCTCCTAAAGAAACCCACTCTCGACCCGTCTGACGTTATAAACTACAGGCCTGTCTCTCTCCTCCCGTTCCTGTCTAAAACACTTGAACGCGCTGTCTTTAAACAACTCTCCTGTTATCTCCATCAGAACAACCTTCTGGATCCGCACCAGTCTGGTTTCAAGGCAGGTCACTCTTGGACCTGTCTGCTGCATTCGACACGGTGAACCATCAGATCCTCCTTCGCACTCTCCAAGAACTTGGAGTTTCAGGCTCTGCACTTTCCCTCCTCACCTCATACCTCAAAGACCGTACCTACAGGGTAACTTGGAGAGGGTCCGAGTCCGACCCTTGTCAATTAACTACAGGGGTCCCTCAGGGCTTTGTTCTTGGTCCTCTCCTCTTCTCCCTGTACACAAACTCGCTCGGATCTGTCATTAGTCACTGACGACACCCAATTAATTCTGTCCTTTCCCCGCTCAGAGACCCAGGTCGTCGCACGCATCTCTGCTTGTTTAGCTGACATCTCTCAGTGGATGTCCGCTCATCATCTCAAGCTCAACCTTGACAAAACTGAAGTGCTTTTCCTTCCGGGAAAAGATTGTCCCTCTCTTGACCTGACTATCAACATCGGCACCTCTGTTGTTTCCCCGACCCAGACTGCAAGGAATCTGGGTGTGACCCTGGATAACAACCTGTCCTTCACTGCAAACATCGCTGCTACAACCCGCTGCTGCAGATACACGCTTTTCAACATCAGGAAGATACGCCCCCTGCTGACCCAGAAATCGACGCAGGTTCTGGTCCAGGCTCTCGTCACCTCACGCCTAGACTACTGCAACTCCCTCCTGGCTGGTCTACCTGCATGTGCCATCCGACCTCTGCAGCTCATCCAGAATGCAGCGGCTCGTCTGGTCTTCAACCTTCCTAAATTTTCCCACACCACTCCTCTCCTCCGCTCCCTTCACTGGCTTCCGGTAACTGCTAGAATTCACTTCAAGACACTGGTACTTGCGTACCATGCTGCGAATGGATCTGGCCCTTCCTACATCCAGGACATGGTTAAACCGTACACCCCAGCACGTGCACTTCGCTCTGCATCAGCCAAACGACTCGCTGCACCCTCGCTGCGAGGGGAACCCAAGTTCCCATCAGCAAAAACACGTGGGTTTGCTATCCTGGCTCCAAGATGGTGGAATGAGCTCCCCATTGAAATCAGGACCGCAGAAAGCTTACACACCTTCCGGCGCAGACTGAAAACTCATCTCTTTCGACTCCACTTCGAGCGATAGAATGACTAACAAAGAACTGCTAACAGAGCACTTATATACTAATAAAGCACTGGCTTATCTAAAGCCAGTTGAGTAGCACTTGAAATACTTGGCTCTATGAAACCTGATGTTCTTATATGATTCTGTTTTCTTCAAGGTTGTGTCTTCCTGGTCGAATGTACTTATTGTAAGTCGCTTTGGATAAAAGCGTCAGCTAAATGCAATGTTTTTCAAATCAGTTTTATAAGTGTCATAGACAGTTAAATTGCTCGTATTATACTTAAAATATATGTAAAACAAAACCACTAATGTGATCTTTTTATTTTAGTGGTTAATTTTATTTTTTCTATAGATGGTTTTATTTTTGTCCTTTTCTCATGAGAAGAATTTGAAGAGTCTTTAATGTACCTACATCATTAGTTATGTTATGTCATTAGATAATTTAATAGTGAAAAAGGGGCGCCTTTTAAAAAATATGAGCATTGCAATAAATGTAGTTAGGATCTATTTAATGTTCAAGTGGTGGTATTGAATAGAGGAAGTAGTTTTTGTACGACTCTCCTGTTACTGTCTCTCACTGTGTCTTCTGGCACAGTGATACACTGCTGTGTCCTCGGCCTTCAGACTGTTCATCTGCAGATACACTTTACTGCTGGAGTCATCTCTGGAGATAGTGAATCTACCCTGGACCGACTGGGAGTAATAGATCGGAGTACTAGCTGTGTATATTAAAGCGATCCACTCCAGTCCTTTCCCAGGAGCCTGTCTGATCCAGTTCCATCGTGAGCCTCCAAGTTGAATCCAGATGTTGTGCAGGTGAGTCTGTGAGGTTCTCCGGGTTTCCTGACTGCTGGTTCAGACTCAGTTATGGTCTGACCTTCAGCGACAGACCAAACAACAGAGCAACCACCAAGAGTGTTAGCTTTCCCTGAGCCATGTTCTCACAGTTTCTTGTGTTTTCAAAAGCTTGAATCCCTCTTTAAATATGAAGTAAACTTGATCCCTTTGAGAATTCATTTGACGATTAGCTCCTCCTACTTCGCATTCTGCTTTAAAAGTCAAATTCAAGGCTATACAAACAGCATTAAACATCATTTAAACTAGCAGCAAATCGTTATTTAAGGCAATTGTTGATACAAATGAACTGTTGATTAAAATACCATAATTATTCTTTTTCAACGAAAGATCCAGTTGAATATTTTTATTTAATTTGACTATAACTCATATGAGTAATGTAAAAGCTTTATTTCTAATCATTGTTTTAGTTGTAACAATTCGAATCTAATTCAGAAATTGTTTGAACGATATGTTTTTATTTTATTTTATTTTGTAACTGCAATGAAGGAAAGCAGGATGCTCTAAATGTTTACTTGTGTTTGCTGCAGCTGGATGAAGACCTGGGTTTTGTTTCTTTTTTTACTTTTAAAGGTTTCAGTATTCAAATAGTGGCAGTTTGAGGACAGATACAGAGAAACTTGGAGCCTTACGAGGAAATAAACTACTAAGGAACTGAAACCTATTTGACAATGTGCAAAAACACATTCCTGCAGTGCATGAAAAATGCAAACTAAATAAGTTAAAAGACGTAGGATCTCAGATTAGACCATTTTCTAAATGTTGGCACATAAATGCTTTTTATGGTTCAGCTGCTGTCTTCTATAAAGAGACATTTTTTTTGATAAGGCTCTGTTCTGCAATTAACATTATAAATCCATGAAGTTATATGATTTCTACATTCAGCTATCTGTTAAGAAATATTTTTCTAATCTTACAGTACATGCTAAACACTTATTGCAAAACGAAACATAAGGGTAATAACAAAGGCTCTGAATTAGCCCTGAACGAAAAAATGCTAACACATTTAGCACAGAACTCACGTTAAAATACCCTTATTACTTATCGTAACAAGATATCAATGAGCAAGCTGAGATTGCACAGATTCGACAGGTATTAGTATCATTACTGACCTATCCGAACTCGCGACATGAGAAGCTAACAAAGACATCACACCACGTAGGATTAGGCGAACACGGCATTATGTCTTACCTTTGTTGTTTTCTGATCAAAAGTTGTCTTCAATGGCATTAAAACGATAAAAACGCTGCTGAAGGTTAATCCAATGTGTCTGTGTCACTTTGAAATGATTTCTGATAATCCATCAGCAATAAACCTCGTTTTCAGATTTCAGAGTGTAAAAACGACGCTGAAGTTGGCTTCCGATTCAGAGCATCCGATTCAGCAGTTAAGGGGAAAGTTAAGTGACATTTAATTTACAGCGCTGAGCGAACAATCCTCCGTGTTTGAACCATGGCATGGGCCACGCAGCCATTATATGAGTGTGGGACAAATCCCCCCCCCCCACTTTTTCAAATGATTAGTTTAGACCCCCCCACTTTTACTCTGCGGAAAGTCCGTGAATCGGTCTATCCACTCGCCGCATTTGTAGGGTGCTGTGTCAGTGGTTCAATATCAAATCTATTCCACTTGCTTATTGAGAGAATGCCCAAATCAATGAAACTCCGTAGCCTACGATGTTTTCACTGCTACTTTGTACCAAGGTGTTTTGTGAAATGCTGTAGTGTTTTCTTAAATGCTGTAGTGTTTTCTTAAATGCTGTAGTGTTTTCTTAAATGCTGTAGTGTTTTCTTAAATGCTGTAGTGTTTTCTGAAATGCTGTAGTGTTTTCTTAAATGCTGTAGTGTTTTCTGAAATGCTGTAGTGTTTTCTTAAATGCTGTGGTGTCTTGCACTTCAGGGCCACCGTATGTATCGTTATTAATATGATGTCGAGTTGATTTGAGACCCGTTTATACTTTCATACCGTCTGTTAGTGAAACATACAGTCTGTCTGAGTTGTTTACACCCATCTCCAACGCAGCGTGGAGAGCTGTGGTAAACAGTGATCCGCTCAGATTAAACTGTGATACGAGTTCTGTGGCTATCAACCAGCGATCATGTTTAATATGAAAGACTACACACATGTATCCCTTATCAAAACGGTATTCTGCACTTTGCCGCACTTATCCAGATCAAATTTGACTGTTTACTCGTTTTGCAAAGATAGAAGCAGAAATGTCATTGCTACATTTGCAGGGATATTTAGAATTTAAAATGCTGCTTGATCGTTAATTTTGTTCTAGGCAAACAATATTATGAATTCTCTATTCAAAAATATTATTCAGTGTCCATCGACATGAAAATAACAAAAAAAATCATGCTGGACTCAAACCCGAGTCCCAATAGCAAAAATTCCTCATGCCATGCGCGTTATGTGTAAGCTACGGATCAATACGATGAATGTTATCATCACAGGTTATTTTCTCACATTAACATTGTTAAAAGAGTCAGAGCAATTCAACCCGACCATCTTTTATAATGTGAGCGAATGTATGTACACTTTAAGCCATATAATATAAATATTATAGTCATAGGCATTTGCTTTGAAATAGTATACTGACTGAGCATCATTAAGACCCACCGAGATCAGATATCCTAGTTTATCAGCCTGCGAGCCTACATTACGTTGTGGTAAGTGGTCATTTTACGTATTATGTATTCTAGTGCACACATTAAGTTCACATATGCAAATAAGGCCATGTGTTTCGTTATGTAGTAGCTATAATAATAATAGCTTTGATTTGTATAGCGCCTTTCAAGGGACCCAAGGTCGCTTTACAAGTAGTAGGGCAAAAAAAAAAAACATAACAAAAAAAAAAGCTATAATCATCACCTGTCATGGAAATACAACAATAACAAGGAATTCATATTAATATGAACAAGGTACACAGAAATAGATAAAACACATGAGAACAAATGTTGAGGTTCAGGATGGCAGCTTCTTCTTACGCTGCACTCGGAGAGAAATATTGGAGACGGAGACGATGAACTGTTTAGCCCTTGAGCATGATTTATTCCTCTGCTTCACAGGCGAAAACCAGTCAGTATCTGGTGTGAGGGGTAGGGTTAGGGTAATGTTGTGAATCGAGTGGCCTGTGTTCGTCGTCCATAACATACGCCTGCCCATACCATAACCCCACCACCACCACCATGGGCCACTCGATTCACAACATTACCCTACCCCTAACCCTACCCCTACCCCTACCCCTCACACCAGATACTGACTGGTTTTCGGACCCCCCCAGACCCCCCCAATAAAGCAAAACTGCACGTTTCAGAGTGGCCTTTTATTAAGGCACACCTGTGCAATAATCATGCTGTCTAATCAGCATCTTGATATGCCACACCTGTGAGGTGGGATGGATTATCCCGGCAAAGGAGAAGTGCTCACTATCACAGATTTTTTCAGATTTGTGAACAATATTTGAGAGAAATGGTTATTTTGTGTTTATAGAAAATGTTTTAGATCTTTGAGTTCATCTCATGAAAAATGGGAGCAAAAACAAAAGTGTTGCGTTTATATTTTTGTTCAGTGTATATCTACGCCGGGATCCGGAGTCGAAGCTGATCCTCTTGCTGTCGTCCTGTGTCTTGGATCCTATATCCTGAGTTCTGGATTAAGTCGTGGACTTCGGGTCGTGGCTGAACCTGTCTCTGCGGTCCTGCCTTGGGTCTCGTCATGCTGCTTCCCTGATGGCTTCCACAGGATTGTAGCTGACATCCTCGTGGATTCATCTTCTTATTACAGACACATGCATTTCCTAACATTCGGTCTATATGCTGTAACATGTATTATCTCTTCGATATACACACGGCATCTTTTGCACGTCTGTCCGTCCTGGGAGAGGGATCCATCCTTTGTTGCTCTCCCTGAGGTTTCTCCCATGTTCCCCTTAAACTGTGGGTTTTCTCTGGAAGTTTTTCCTTGTACGCTGTGAGGGTCTAAGGATAGAGGGTGTCGTTTTTCTCATACTGATATTCTGAACAATCTGTGTTGTTGTATTTGCTGTAAAGTGTCTTTACTGTAGGCTATTTTTATTATATTTACAGCACTTTGGCTCGACCAAAAATCGTTTATAAATGTGCTATATAAATAAAACTTGATTTGATTTGATTTGAGTAGAAATGGCTATGACATGGGACCTTTAAAGTATTATACACTGTAGTTTGCGATGTATTCTCAGATTATCATTGTCCCAAGTGTTTTCGTTTTTTAGCTGTTAAGGTTCATTGTCCTTTTGTATAAATACTTATCTCTATTCTTTTTTAAATGCTACATTGTTTGGCAATGAACTTGATTTTGATTCTGATTCAAAGATTCTCACAGATAGTTTCTGTGATATTCAGGACATATGGTACACACTTTGCTAATATTATGGCTCTGGTCGCTCTGGTCCTTGAGTTGTCTTAGCAGAGCTCTCATTGCTGTGGTCTTTTTTTTTTTTAATGTGTGTCTGCGGGAAAAAAACGGGAGTACCCGGCGTAAACCCATACTGGCTTGGGAGCATCACGCCGCCTCTTCATTTATAAATATAAGTATCACATTATATTGATCATTTATATTTATAAACAAATAATCGGCCATGATTACACCGAAAATAATCTTGCAGAGCTACCTTTAGTAGACGCTAAGCACAACAACGCCACAAGCTTCTGGTCCCAGAGCCTCAGCAAGCGAGGACTCTGGAAAGCTCTAATCGCTCTGTTCTTAAGGAGTTCTCTTAGCAGAGCTCTCATCACTCTGCTCATTTTTTTTATGATGCGTGTGTCTGCGGGAAAAAACGGGAGCACCCGGCGTAAACCCGTACTGGCTTGGGAGCATCAAGCCGCCTCTTCATTTATAAATATAAATGATCAATAAATCTCACATTATATTGATCATTTATATTTATAAATAAATAATTGAGCTAAAGCTATTTAGAAGGGAGGGGGTACTGCGTAGCTGATGTCGCAGAATGACGTTAGCAGGCTGCATACATGGCTTGACTGGCTGCCGTTACAGTCTGAGTTGAAGGCATCCACTGATGCGGCAATGATACCACCTGTGACAGTCACTAAAGCGCTGATACCAACTTGCATTGCAAAACGTAGTAGACCTTTAGAACCATAACGCCACACACTTCTAGTCTCATCCTCATCAAGTGAAGACTCTGGGAGGCTCTTAATACTGTGGTCTGTAGGGGTCGTCTCAATAGAGCTTGTATCGCTCTGGTCTGTAGGAGTCGTCTCAATAGAGCTTGTATCGCTCTGGTCTTCAGGAGTCGTCTCAATAGAGCTTGTATCGCTCTGGTCTTCAGGAGTCGTCTCAATAGAGCTTGTATCGCTCTGGTCTTCAGGAGTCGTCTCAATAGAGCTTGTATCGCTCTGGTCTTCAGGAGTCGTCTCAATAGAGCTTGTATCGCTCTGGTCTTCAGGAGTCGTCTCAATAGAGCTTGTATCGCTCTGGTCTTCAGGAGTCGTCTCAATAGAGCTTGTATCGCTCTGGTCTTCAGGAGTTGTCTCAATAGAGCTTGTATCGCTCTGGTCTTCAGGAGTTGTCTCAATAGAGCTTTTAGGTGTCATTTCCAGGAGGCTCTCGTCATTTTTCAGTTCCATCAACTTTAACTGTTCTTCAAGATCCAAAAGTGATTGTTTCAAATCGCTTGTGAGAATGCTAAGCTCCTCATTTACTTGGCGCTGCCAAGCAATCTGTTGATAAGCCTCCTCCATTTGTTGCTGAACATCTTGCAGAGCTGTCTTCAAGTTTTCATTCTGCTCATTCAGAAGTACTTCCGTTTTCTGAAGATCGAGCAGTGCTAGCCCCAACTGTTTATTCTCGGCCTGTGTTTGCTCTCTTAGAGATTCAAATTCCTCTGTAATAACTGCAATCCTCTCTCTTAGAGCCAACTTCTCGGTTTCCAGCAGTTGCTGATTCTCAGCCTTCTCAGTTTGATCCAATGTAAATAACTCCTGATCGACCAGGATTAGTACTTTAGCATCCCTCAGTTGGTCCTTATAATCTTCCATTTCTGTCTTCAGGTTTTTGTTCTCCTCGTCTTGTTTTACTGTCAGAGACTGAAGTCGAGCCAGCTCATGTGCATCGCTGTTTTTCTCCTCAATAAGAACGCCGATATTATTCTGAAGACCAAGCACTTCAAGCCCCAACGCATCTGTCACTGTCTGTTTTGCCTGTCTCAGAGATTCAAGTTCAGCTAAAATGATTTCGTTATGTTCACTCAAACCCAAATTCTCCTCCTCTGACTTTCTTATGTTTGCGTAATAACACTCCCTGCTTTCTCTTAACTCCAACTGAAGCGAGGCAGTCACAGATTCCACCATCTGCTTTCCTGCAATGTATCCTTCATTTGTTCTTGTTAGCTCCTCCTGAATCAAGATCAGAGACTGAAGTCGAGCCATCTCCTTTGCATTGTATTCACTCTCAGCATTCAGAGAGTCGATATTATCCTGAAGATCAAGCCGTTCAAGCCTCAACTGTTCTATCTCTGCCTGTTTTTGTGCTCTCACAGAGTCAAGTTCAGCAGTAATGTTGGCATTCGTCTCACTCAAAGCCAATCTATCCTCTTCTAGCTTTCTTGTGTTTTGGATATTTGTCTCACTGCTTTCTCTTAACTCCAACTGATGAGAGGCAGTCACTGACTCCAACACATCATGTATCTTTTCAGCAATGTCCCCTTCTTTCTTTGTTGTTAGGTCCTCCTGAATCAAGATGTGCATCCTTGACTCTTCCTGTTGCTCATGAAGATCTTCCACAACTATTTTCAGGATTTCATTTTCCTCGTTTTCTTTCACAGTCAGAGACTGAAGTCTAGCCAGCTCATCTGCATGGCTCTTATCTGGCTCATTCCGAAATACTACCATATCCTGAAAATCGTTCAGTGCTTGTCTCAAACTGTTCTATCTCTGTCTGTTTTTCATGTTTCAGAGATTCAATTTCAGCCGTAATAATTGTATTGTTGTCACTCAACTTCTCCTCTTCCAGTTTTGTTAAATGCCTAGAACTTTCCTCCCTCAATTCACTTAACTTCAAGTTAAGTGACGTTATAGCTGATTCCAACAGCTCATGTACCCTCTCATTCTCAGCCCTGATCTCGGCAATATTTTTTGTATTATCGCACTGTTGAATGTCGAATATGCTGAGCTTTTGATTGGACCTTTCCTGACTCGTACTGGGATGTCCTCCTCTCTTTATCTCTTTATGAGAGTGCAGGAATGTAATTGTGTCTACCAGGACTTCCTCCTGCTTGTGAACCCTGTCTGCGTAACATTTTGCGACGCTTGCTTTTTCCTCCACACGAAGAGTCCAAACATGGTCAAACATGTCCACTATTTGTTCACACACTTTTCCAGGAACCCTTTGTGAGGGCCCCGGAGGCTCCTCAGACATATAGAGGCAATTTGGGTCCTTTTTTTCTCTAACGCAAAGGGCATCCTGGGTAGAATCTTGAGACAGCTCATTTCTTTCCATTATGTCTCTGATAGTGCTCAAACCCCTTCCAATAACAACAAATTGTTTTAAAAAACCAATGCAAAGGTAATTCTGATTATGGCCTGTTCGTCCTCCAACACCAAAACTAATCTATGTGGGCCTATGGTGGCCTATGGTTCATGGTGGCCTATTTACCTTGCATGGCGTGACGTCATGCCATGGCGTGCCTTTGATCATCGTATGATGTCATGCCATTCTATGTATGCCTTGCATGGCGTGATGTCATGGCATTCTAGTACATGGCTTGCCTCACGTGATGTCATAGCATTCTACTACATGCCTCGCATCACGTGATGACAGCAGTGTTTCCCCTATATACAAATAGTGGCGGCGCAGCTAGGGCGCGCCAGCCAGGTACCCCAAAAAACTTACTTTTTAAAACAAATTAAAATAATAATAAGTGGCGACCCTTTTTCATTTTTGATTGTTTTGTTATGTGGATTTGTAGTATTCGTGTTACTGTATGTTCAATAAAGGTGTATTTTTGCTAAATCTTGAGATATTGCCACTGAATGTAGGCCTACTAGGCAGGGCCGATTTTTGCCATAGGTGGTCGCCTAGGGCGCCAAAGTGCCAAAGTGTGAGCGTGGGAGTGAGAGAGAGAGCGAGGGAGAGAGAGAGTGGGCGCCCTGGTACTGGCGCTGTTGTTATTAGAATCTGGTGCTTGCTGATCTGGAGTGCTACATCTGTACTGCCGTAATGGCAATCTGTGTGAAGGCTGTAAAGCCACACCCTAGGCGATAACACAAGTATTTATTTCTCCTATTTATTAGTATTTTGTATCCTCTACAATCATATTGAGTAAGTTATAATAACAAACGTAATCTTCTGTAGGCAAGTGCCGTTTTTTCCAGCGTTATATGTAAACGCTTTTGTGATTGTAGTCTGTAAGAACGATCAGATATCATCGTCTGTAAGCTAAGCTACGCTACGCTAATGAGACATGCCGTGTTTTGCAGCGTTATATGTAAAAGCTTTTGTGTGTTTACTTGTTTGCGCACATGAATATAAATGGGGGTGTGTTAGGATACAACACTGTGTATATATGCGAGGGGGGACACACCACCACGAGTAAACTGAGCTAAAGCCCCGTCGGTCTGTCGTTGTTGACAAGGCCTTACCTCTAGCAACAGGCTAATTAGTGGCTAGCACTCATTACAAGTCAGTCTACTGAGCTCAGCCCCTCTCCAACACATCATCTGTATTGAGTCAGAAACACAGCATGCACGTTACGGCGTTCGAAACTAACTCAGATTGGAAAAGGCTAAGCAAAGAGCTTTGCTAATAGAGAGTTTTGCTAAATAGAGAGTTTTAGCCCCATCTTTTGGGATTTCAGACACATATTTATCCAAATAGTATTTCTCATCCTGAATACTAAGTTGAGATGATTTTGTTCTAACTATGTGTTCTTCTGTACAGGCCAGCACCTCACATACTTACTAATTAGTGACAATTTGTACATCCTTTGCTATTATTTACATTTTTTTGTATCATGGCGGAAATGAAAGACTGTACCTGGCAAGCCCTGCACTACAATGAAAACGCTGAGCGTGCACAAGCCACTACATCCACTGGAAACCCTCTGTATAAACTGCAGTTCCCAAAGGCCAGGAAGGGAGAATGCAGAGCAAAACCAGTAAAGACTGACCCCACATTCCGTAAGTGTTTAACATATTTATTATACAACTATTTACAAATATAAAATAAAAAAATTAGAAAGAAGTTTCAGTTTTTCACATGCATATACTAATCTAAACCACATTTGTTGTTGTGCTTTTTTTACCATTGCACAGCCCTACGTGGCCAACTTGATGGACCTCATCTTCGACCAAGTCGTTGTGGACCCTGCACCATTATGAGCGACCTGACAGGGAGGAGGTCATCGCCGGGTATGCTACACGGTTCAATTGGCTGCTGTCTGAACCCAACATCGACATTTCACGGATCAGGAAACTCCCTGCGTATCCTGAGGACAACGCAGGCCGGAATCACCACTCTGATCCTGCGTCCAAGGAAGCCCCAGCACCAGCTCACAAAGCTTCTGTAAAAATATTTTGTGTCATTTATACAAAATACAAGTAGGCTACATTTAGTTTTTTTGTATGGGTTTTTTTAACCGTTGATTTTGACAATAAAGTTCCAAGTTGATATCAAAATGTGTCGTGATTATTCATGTTTGGATGGGTAAAGAATATTCTGATTTCAAAAGCATAAGGTTGTGTGTGTGTGGACCTTTTTTGTCGTACACATGGGTGTGTTATGTCATTGCTGTGTAGTATATAATATAATAGTACATGTACAATGACAGAATGAAAGATTGCATAAAGCCATATACACCAGTATTTATTTCCATGAACAATATTAGCATTCGTTTTACAATTTCAGTCAAAACAAACAAACCGCTCTATTTGCCTCAACTGTCGTCCACCATGTTCAGCTCTGTAAATATGCAACGCATTCTGCAGGGAGAACACATTTAGGCACACAGGCTCCAATCCAGGATGGTCCACCATACAGGTTACAGAGTCCCTCAAGTTACTGCATCCGTCTTGACACATTGTGATAAACATATATTGAATGACATGTGAAAAATGTATTTAAACAGACAACTTAGTAAGAGCTATCAAAAATGTTACCTGTGGTATCTCCATGCAGCACAAATTCTCCGTTCAGAAGGCATCGTGGCGCAATTTGCACAAAGAAGTCAATAACTGAGCTTTTAAAAACACATGAAACTACACACATTGCTGACAACTTGTTGTTGGAGTTATACTTTTATCATCCTAAGTTATTCAACTTTCCAACGGTTGTTGCACGATGTTGGAAGAAAAAGGACTGTAAACTATTAATAAACGCAATGAGGCCATTGTATATATGCTGACAATATGAATGTCTCCCTTTATAAATATATATATATATATCGCTGTTTTTGCGTTACAAACTGTACACATTGCATTCTTGCTAATTAGCCAAACTATGAACGGAATAAGGAGCAAGCATCGTAACAGAGTAAAATAAATAGGGACAACAGCTTGTCAGCTAACCATTCAGAAACGTCCGGCGAAAATGAGCGAAACGAGGCATGTCTAAAAAATGATCTGTTTGGTATTTTGAAAAATAAAATGTATAAATATACCTTATATAGGTATGGTCATACACTATATCATTTAAATATAGCATGATAGGTCTTTAAATACTTTAACAACACTTATATTATACTTGCATCATTTTACTAAAGTAACATTAACATGTTTAAATGCAGGGCTTTTGTAAGAGAGTATTTCGTATAGTGTAGCATGGTCTACTTGACTTATCTATCCGAAGTGATAGTTACGTTACTTTGCAAACCGTCAACCCCCCCCCCCCCCCCCCCACACACACACACACACAAAAGGACACGGTAACGTTGTGATTCACTTCAATTAATGATAACTACGGAGCTTGCTAACAGCAAGGCACAAGGATACTTCACTCATTTAGCTAGCCCCGGCGAGCCCCGCTGTTCTCCGTCATTTTTCTCCCGGGTTGTTGTGATCACATGACTGACAAAGCCGTGCTCTGATAGGCCAGAAGTCGGTTTGATTGCATTAGGGCTCGATTGCTTATCCTGTCTGAGTAGCCCGGATGATGCTGCATAGCAATTTTAGACATCGAATTTTATACACCGAATTTTTTGACGTCGAATTTTTTTCACTTGAATTTTTGGGATCTGAATTTGAACATTCAAATTTTTTTCACTTGAATTTTTACATTTTTATTTCACATGGGTAAATTCGGAGCAAAAACATTCAGATACATGATTTTTTCAAAGTCAATTTTCAATGCTAAATTCGGTGGTCTAATAAAATTCAACTACTTCTGTCTCTTGTTTGCTTCCATACCCGAGCCTCCCGTTGAATGCAAACATTACAGATGGTCGTTTATTCACAATAAATAACCCTCTCTGTAAAATCCTAAATTGTAGGATAGTTTGGTCATTAAAACCGCTTTTTGATTAGATTTCTAGCGAGAAGTGTATATTGTACTTTTAGAATCCACGTCCCGTCCGATATGTAGGATCTGTAGTTTGATAGATATTACGAAGATGATTTGAGGTATGCGCAGCCTCCAAGTAAAGTTACGGGTTGAAAACAGTATTTCCTGGGTCTCGACGTTTTCATAATAAAACCAATGATCAAAGATTTAACAGTGATATCTGCAGTACTGATCAACTAAATGAAATAGGATTTTTCTTTTTTTTTTAATAATACCTTTATTCCGAGTGTTCTTGCTTTTCTCTTTGGAAGTCATCAAATAACAGCATTGTAATACATGGTTCGGCTGCATTAAATATTACATATCTGCCAATATATTATTTATAGAGCCCTGATCAGAAGACCTTTTAACAAACTGTAACAAATGCCGCCAAAACTGAATACTGTGACGTGGATCATAAAATATTAGCAATTTTAAACAACATCTTCCATTCTTTTCACACAATACGTCTCCTTGCAGTATCAACACTAATTTGGATGACTTTTATATTGATCCAATTAGGTTATATTTACACCATAATTGTGCACAGCTGATAGAAAGGGATTTTTTTGTAGTTTTTAAAGATATTATTAATGAACTACCTTTCCAACTCCTCATTGCAGTTGACTGTTACAGGTCTATACAGGTTCATGGTACAATGCATAAGCTTCAAATCGAGAGACTGAAACTGTATTTTCCCTTTACCGTTTTTGTTAGTCCTTTTTTTCACGACACAGGGATCTTTAATATTTAACAACCTATTAATGTGTTATACCAGATTAACGGGAATAATCTCAGCTAACTGATGATACAAACCATTTTACCAAACAAAACACAAAGTCTCATAAGAAGCATCTAATGACCCCTGAGCGAAAAATGCTAACGCACTTTGGCACATAACTTAAGATAAAAGATACCCCTTATTACTTATATCGTTAGCTGCACATACAAGATATCCGATTAAAGCTGAGGTTCCAAAGATTATTAGGTATATATCATCACTGAGTGATCCGAACTCGCGACAGGGGAAGCAAACACAGACTCACATCACGTACCTTTACGGAACTTTTATGGGAGATCGTCTCACCCGTAGCTGTCAATCTGATCAAAAGACTTAGACTTGTTCAATGGCATTAAAACGAGAAAAGACGCGGCTGAATCAGTTAATCCATAGGTTGATAATGTTTCTGTGGAATATTTTTTTTATTTATAATCCATAATTCCCTTCTTTTATGTAAAAATCGGAGAGTAAAAGTTAGCTGCTAATGGATCCACCAGAGTTATCGGCCAGCTTCTGGTTTTGGCTATGCGTCAGTCTCACACACACACATGACCAAATAAGTAGTATGTGGGGAGTTCCCCTCGAGTCCATTGGAAGGAAACATAGAGAGAGGAGAGAGAGAGACAGAGAGAGAGAGAGAGAGAGACAGAGAGAGACAGACAGAGTAGAGAAAAGATAGAACAGACACACAGATGACAGAGAGAGACAGAGAGAGAAGATATAGACATATATGACATATATAACATATATATACATATATATAAATACATATATATATATATATACATACATATATACATATATATATATATATAAATACACACATACATACATATATATATATATATATATACATACACACATATATGACGGACGGAATATTAATATTAAATATTGAACAGATTATATGAAACCTGTATACACATACATACAGTGATGTACCTGAACGCGTTCAATGAACGATCGTTCATGAACGCGTTCATATTTTGGGCGAACGTGAACTGAACGTACTGTATTTCCGCTAGATGAACGTAATTGAGAACGCGTTCATTCTCAGCGCGTATAACGGCGTTCAAAAGTGCGTTCATTCTCAGCACTGTATTATAACGGTCGTTCAAAAGTGTGCCAGATTTCATATGCCTTTCAGCCGAAAACCCAGTTAAAACACACCGTAAACAGGCTTCAAAATAATGCGGAAAACCACCCAATCTGGCAACAGCAAGCTGCCTGTGACGCGTACGCGCCTGTCACCCCTGGCTGTCGCACTAAAATATAAATATACTAAATATATCAGACTCCTCACAACAAACAATGTGGAACCGCGGAACCGGCGAGCATTGAATGAATGAATGAATTAGTATGGAGGAAGCCGAGAGCAGCTGCAGCAGCACTCGCTCAGAGTGAGACTCTACGGCAGGGGTGGGGAACCTCCGGCCTCCGGCCGTATACGGCCCGCGAGACAATTTGGTACGGCCCTCGAGGTAATTTATAAACACACGCAAAAAATAAAAAAATGAAAGAAATCTAGACCGCAAAAAAATTCAACAAGCGAGTGCTTGTTTTTCCTGGCCACGGTCAGGGTCCTTGAACACAACACGAGCCTAACGTGTCATCACGTGGTATATGTCTCGACTGACAGGGGTGCAGTTCTGACGGAGAGCACCAGAACGCCACTCCAGCACTTCAGAAATTGCAGTACTGATAAGTCCATACACATGCCGCAGTTTCTGCGTGTCTGTCTCTTTAGCTGAAAGCCCAGTGGCGATCTGCTCATCTGTCATACTGATCAGACAGTCAATAACTGTGTTGTTATCATTAGCATCTGGTTAGCTAGCTATGCTAACGAATATAAGAAGCTTTGTCTACAACCAGTGAGGTAAAGGCACATCTTTATATGATCATTATAGTATAAGAGAATAAAGTAAACAGGTATAAAATACTATATGACAGTTATTAATAAAGAAGAATACAGTTTGAAAGGGTAGTGATTTGTCAAATATCCATAAATTAAAAGAAAATCTGCTTACAGTTGTGTTTGGGTGTTGAGAGATGTGCCCATAGATCTCCTAATGTTGCTCTCAAAGTGCAACAAATCTTCCCAGGGGAGCATGTCCATAAATTATCTTTCTGTTTTGGTGGTCACGCCACACCCTGCACGTGCATGCATACGCGAGTCATGGTGAGATATCTGGATTAAGAGGTTGCTTTTTCTTTGCACAGAATGAAATGAATGGGCTGTGATTTTAGTTTTTTTAAGCAGAGGTCAATAACTTGTACGGCCCTCTGAGGATATTGTAAAAATTGAAATGGCCCATTAACATCGTACAGGAGACAAATAATAGCTCGCAGCAACGTATTGAAAAAAGAACTATGAACTATAAATTAGTTCATTTTTGAAACCATGAACTTTAGTTCAACATTTTGAATTATGAACTATGAACTGAACTAGTTCATTTTAAAATGTGTGAACTGTGAACTGAACTAGTTCATGTAGAAAGTGAACTTTCCCAACACTGCATACATATATATATACATACATATATATATATATATATATATATACACACATACATACCAGGGTTTCCGTTAGCCGGTAATTACCGTTTTTTAGCTGGTAACATTTATTAAAAACCGGTAAATTCAAAACCTGCCAGTCAAAATGTCTGGTAATAATTAGGGAGGCTCCGATAGATCGGCCACCGGTCATTATCGGCCGATATTCACTCTTAATAGTTTGATCGGTGCTCTCTATAAAGGCCGATCAGGAGAGCTGGATCTGATCGATATGGACATAAACGCGAGTGAAGTGTAACCGGACGCGAAAGAGAGATCAGATCAGCTGCTGAGTCAGACCGAGACACGCAGCTCTGCATAATCACCTGAAGCCCCGCCCTCTGTTTAGCGAGCTGCATGAGCTGCTTGAGAAACGGACGTGCTGTCAGGAGAGAGAGAGGGGGGAAAAGAGTGGATCCGTTTCTCCCGTGTTATTATTCAAATGTAATGTAAACTTTTGAATAATGTAAGTTATCTACTACAAGTAGTTTGTTTGAATGTAATAATTATGTTGTTTGTTTGTGGAATAATGTATTGAAAAATGAATCTGAATTTTTCGATCTGTTACGATTATAAACTGAAGCAATATAAAAATGAGCCCCGTGAACTGAGTTTTAAACTGAAGCATATCTGCTCATAGTCCGGTAATTACCTGCTAACGGAAACTCTGCTACACAACTCTTATTATTATTATTGAAATATGACCGGTAAGTTTCAAATTTGTCCGGTAAAATAAATTCTGCCCGGACATTTGACCGGCGAGAAAAAATCCTAGCGGAAACCCTGATACATACATATATATATATTAGGGCTGTCAAGTTAACTCGTTAATAACGCGTTAACGCAAAAAAAAATTAACGCCACTAATTATTTTAACGCGATTAACGCATGTGTATTTTTTTTCCTCGGCCGCCCCGTAGTTTCAGAGCGCATCGAGTTTAAAATACCATCTACAAGCTGATGCTGACAGCCCCGCTCCTGCATGCTTGCAGCAGACCACACTTCCACGCTCACCGGCAGGCACCGACTGGCCATCGGGAGGAGGGAGGGTGTGTGTATGTGTGGCCCGAGCGAGCGAGAGAGAGACCTTACGTGCATTACCGTACCGCAGTGTGAACGCGGCTATTGTTGTTGTTAGCATCTGGTGCTAGCTAGCTGCGCTAACGGATATAAGGAGCTGTTTAAATGAAAACAGAGGAGTGCTCTATCCACACAACTGCGCCGAGCACTTGACTTTATACAGGCAGCCAGACAGCGGGACATTGTACGAGAAGTCAGCACACTCATGATTGCAGCAACATGATTGCAGCGTCCAGGCAGCTCCCGTTCGAGCATATGCCTTGAGTTGCACACACACACCACACACACACACACACACACACACACACACACACCACACAACACACCACACACACACACACACACCACACCACACACACACACACACACACCACACACACACACACACACACACACCACACACACACACACACACACACACACACACACACACACACACACCACACACACACACACACACTGTTAGGAGATTGGGTAGAGATTGTAGCTAGTGAATGTGAATCCAGAGGCTGAACAGGTCAATCTGTGAGATTCTCCAGGCCTTTTAGTCACTGGATCAGATTCTGTCAGAGTCTGACCATCAACACCTGGAGAGAGGATAAAAACACATCTGGTGAAATAAGCTGTTGACACAATTAGAAGCTGTGTTGGATACAGATCAGTAAAGATGTTGACCTGCCCAGCAGACAGTGAGCAGCAGCAGTCCTGTCCTATAGTCCATCATGTGTTCTTCTGCTGCAGCTGACAGCATGATATCAAGTCTTTATAGCAGACTGTGAGGAAGTTCACTTTGCATAGAGAGGGACACTGACAGGCTGTAAAACAGGGACGGACTGTCCTGTCAAGAGTTGTCTTTTGGATTTGTTGTTGGACATATGAAATAACGTTTATTTTTTAAAACAATAAATGAAAATGATCTTTTTATTTCCAATCAAACCTCAGACAAATAGTATATTTATTGTCTGATGTAACTTTTGGTAGCTGCTTTCTGATGGAAGCAGTTTTATTGAGGCGATATTTCCCTCAGTGTTTTGATGATGTTGAGCTCAAGGTTTTTTTATTGTGATTATTAGAGTGTAGATGTCCCTTTTGCATACAATGATTGAATGCTTATATATTCTTAAATTATAAGGATGAATTTCAAGTTATTTATCAGTTACTTGTGTTTAAACTTAAGTAAGTTGTAATCATTTATTTCCGCAAAACATTGGTTGCCCATCCACATACTGGAAACATCATGCATAAATATATTATTGATACCTTATGTTAAAATAGTTAATAATGGGACATGATTGTTGTAGGAAAGCTTCAAGCCTTTCATAGTATACGTTAGAGACACTCTCATATTCCCATTATTGTCATCTGTATTTTTATCCTCTACTGCCACCTGTTGGTTAGTTGTGTGAGTAATGTGACTGACATTTCTACATTTAATGTTTATTTTTGCCCATACATGAAAAATACATTTAGAAGATGTTTTTCCTGTCCTTGGATATTTATGAGGAAATTATTTATTTAAAGACATTTATTTTGTATTATTGTGTTTTTGTAACTTGGCTCAGTAGCAACTGTTTTTTCATTTTCATAAAACTACAGCAAGGAAAGATTTAGTCAAAGTATAATTATCCTTGTACTCTATCAACAAAGTAAGGATGAGGACTGTAGGTTTTTGTACAGCTGCTCAACGAGCTTCAGTCACTGTGTCTCTCGAGCACAGTAATAAACAGCAGAGTCTACAGCCGTCAGACTGCTCATCTGCAGATACAGCTGCTGTCTGCTGTTGTCTCTGGAGATGGTGAAGCGGCCTTTCACTGACTGAGAGTAGTCGATGCTGCTACTGCCATCAGGGTGGATATAAGCGATCCAATCCAGTCCTTTTCCAGGAGCCTGTCTGACCCAGTGCATGTTGTAGTTACTGAATGTGAATCCAGAGGCTGTACAGGATCAGTCTGTGAGATTCTCCAGGCCTTTTAGTCACTGGTTCAGATTCTGTCAGAGTCTGACCACCAACACCTGTAAAGAGGATACAAACACATCTGTTGAAATAAATTGTTGACACAATTAGAATCTGTGTTGGATAAAGATCAGTAAAGATGTTGACCTGCCCAGCAGACAGTGAGCAGCAGCAGTCCTGTCCTATAGTCCATCATGTTAAACTGTGTGTCCTCTGTCCTCTGTCCTCCTCTCTGCAGTCACATAAGTAGAGGGGAGATATCTGAGTTTTGCATTGACTCCTCCTTTAACTAAGTGTGTGTTTTTTTCAGAATAACTTTGCAATGGCCATTTATAAAGGGACAACCAATAGACTTCATGCAAAGTATAATGATTTTGATTGCCAGAGGGACAGCTGGGCCTACATCCAATACGACAATACAGCTCAATTAATTAACTAACCATTAATCTCAGGTGTATTTGATTGAATTTGGGTCAGAGATTAGACGATCAGAGCTGCTTCTTTAAGGGAAACATTGTTAATATATATTTTTTATTGAATCAACTTCTCCAATGTGTTTACGGTGGATTAAAGTGTGCCAGTTAGCTGACTGGAGTCAGTTGTTTGTCTCCAGTGTTAAATATAGAATTAGCTTCCTTTGGTTGTGGTTATGTGACAGTAATGTTTCAAATTCAAACAGATGAAACTTTCCTGATGATAATGTTTATGATATAATGATGATTTGTGTTCAATTGGCAAATCTAATAGATGTTTTTTACTCTTTCATGTTATCAAAGTGTGCATTCATTAATGTTCTTCTAGAGATACATGGGCACAGTTTAACCAAACTGAATCAGATAATCAGCTGCTGTTGTTTGAAATGGGACAGCACACCTGAAATGTATATTTAAATACTTTATTAAGGGCAGTGAACTTATCTGTTCTGTATGTTTTCTAATCAGTGTTATAAGTGTCATAGACAGTTAAATTGCTCGTATTATACTTAAAATATATGTAAACAAAACCACTAATGTGATCTTTTTATTTTAGTGGTTTATTAATGACAGTTAATTCTATTTTTGCTATAGATGGTTTTATTTTTGTCCTTTTCTCATGAGAAGAATTTGAAGAGTTGTTAATGTACCTACATCATTAGTTATGTTATATCATTAGATAATTTAATAGTGGAAAAGATGCGCCTTTTAAAAAATATGAGCATTGCAATAAATGTAGTTAGGATCTATTTAATGTTCAAGTGGTGGTATTGAATAGAGGAAGTAGTTTTTGTACGATTCTCCTGTTACTGTCTCTCACTGTGTCTTCTGGCACAGTGATACACTGCTGTGTCCTCGGCCTTCTAGACTGTTCATCTGCAGATACACTTTACTGCTGGAGTCATCTCTGGAGATAGTGAATCTACCCTGGACCGACTGGGAGTAAGAGATCGGAGTACTAGCTGTGTGTATTAAAGCGATCCACTCCAGTCCTTTCCCAGGAGCCTGTCTGATCCAGTTCCATCGTGAGCCTCCAAGTTGAATCCAGATTTGTGCAGGTGAGTCTGTGAGGTCTCCGGGTTTCCTGACTGCTGGTTCAGACTCAGTTATGGTCTGAACTTCAGCGACAGACAAAACAAACAGAGCAACCTCCAGAGTGTTAGCTTTCCCTGAGCCATGTTTCTCACAGTTTTCTTGTGTTTTTCAAAAGCTTGAGTCCCCTCTTTAAATATGAAGTAAACTTGATCCCTTTGAGAATTCATTTGACGATTAGCTCCTCCTACTTCACATTCTGCTTTAAAAGTCAAATTCAAGGCTATACAAACAGCATTAAACCATTCATTTAAACTAACAGCAAATAGTTATTTAAGGCAATTGTTGATACAAATGAACTGTTGATTAAATTACTATAATTATTCTTTTTCAACGAAACATCCAGTTGATTAATTTGATTTAATTTGACTATAACTCATATGAGTAACGTAAAAGCTTTACTTCTAATCATTGTTTTAGTTGTAACAATTCAAAACTAATTCAGAAATTGGTCAAACGATATGTGTTTATTTATTTTATTTTGTAACTGCCAATGAAGGAAAGCAGGATGCTCTAAATGTTACTTGTGTTTGCTGCAGCTGCATGAAGACCTGGGTTTTTGTTTCTTTTTTTACTTTAAAGGTTTCAGTATTCAAATAGTGGCAGTTGAGGACAGATACAGAGAAACTTGGAGCCTTAAGAGGACATAAACTACTAAGGAACTGAAACCTATTTAACAATGTGCAAAAACACATTTCTGCAATGAATGAAAAATGCAAACTAAATAAGTTAAAAGACGTAGGATCTCAGATTAGACCATTTTCAAAATGTTAGCGCATAAATGCTTTTTTATGGTTCAGCTGCCGTCTTCTATAAAGAGACATTTTTGATAAGGCTCTGTTCTGCAATAAACATGATAACTCTATTTATTGATTTCATTGCCTATCTGTTAAGAAATATTTTTCTAATCGTACAGTGTTTGGTGTAACTACCGTTGTCATGATATTGAAAGACTCCAAATCTCACATTAACAGTTTGAGAAACTGTTGTAATGATGAGGGGTTTTTGTACAGCTGCTCAACCAGCTTCAGTCACTGTGTCTCGAGCACAGTAATAAACAGCAGAGTCTACAGCCGTCAGACTGTTCACCTGCAGATACACCTGCTGTTATGTTGTTGCTGGAGCCGGTGAACCGGCCTTTCACTGACTCAGAGTAGTACACGGTGCCACCATTGATCGCAGCGATCCACTCCAGTCCTTTTCCTTCAGCCTGTCTGACCCAGTGTATCCAGTAGTTATTTAATGTGAATCCAGAAGTAGAACAGGTCAATCTGTGAGATTCTCCAGGCCTTTTAGTCACTGGATCAGATTCGGTCAGAGTCTGACCATCAACACCTGGAGAGAGGATAAAACACATCTCGTGAAATAAGTTGTTGACACAATTAGAAGCTGTGTTGGATAAAGATCAGTAAAGATGTTGACCTGCCCAGCAGACAGTGAGCAGCAGCAGTCCTGTCCTATAGTCCATCATGTTAAACTGTGTGTCCTCTGTCCTCCTCTCTGCAGTCACATAAGTAGAGGGAGAGATATCTGAGTTTTGCATTGACTCCTCCTTTAACTAAGTGTGTGTTTTTTTCAGAATAACTTTGCAAGGCCATTTATAAAGGGACAACCAATAGACTTCATGTAAAGTATAATGATTTTGATTGCCAGAGGGACAGCTGGGCCTACATCCAATACGACAATAAGCTTAATTAATTAACTAACCATTAATCTCAGGTGTATTTGATTGAATTTGGGTCAGAGATTAGACGATCAGAGCTGCTTCTTTAAGTGAAACATTGTTAATATATATTTTTTATTGCATCAACTTCTCCAATGTGTTTACGGTCGATTAAAGTGTGGCCAGTTAGCAGACTGGAGTCAGTTGTTGTCTCCAGTGTTAAATATAGAATTAGCTTCCTTTGGTTGTGGTTATTGTGACAGTACTGTTTCCAGTTCAAACAGATGAAACTTTCCTGATGATAATGTTTATGATTAATGATGATTTGTGTTCAATGGCAAAATCTAATAGATGTTTTTTTACTCTTTCATGTTATCAAAGTGTGCATTCATTAATGTTCTTCTAGAGATACATGGGCACAGTTTAACCAAACTGAATCAGATAATCAGCTGCGTTGTTTGAAATGGGACAGCACACCTGAAATGTATATTTTAATACTTTATTAAGGGCCAGTGAACTTATCTGTTCTGTATGTTTTTCTAATCCAGTGTTATAAGTGTCATAGACAGTTAACTTGCTCGTATTATACTTAAAATATATGTAAACAAAACCACTAATGTGATCTTTTTATTTTAGTGGTTTATAATGACAGTTAATTCTGTTTTTGCTATAGATGTTTTATTTTTGTCCTTTTCTCATGAGAAGAATTTGAAGAGTTGTTAATGTACCCTACATCATTAGTTATGTTATATCATTAGATAATTTAATAGTGGAAAAGATGCGCCTTTAAAAAATATGAGCATTGCAATAAATGTAGTTAGGATCTATTTAATGTTCAAGTGGTGGTATTGAATAGAGGAAGTAGTTTTTGTACGATTATCCTGTTACTGTCTCTCACTGTGTCTTCTGGCACAGTGATACACTGCTGTGTCCTCGGCCTTCAGACTGTTCATCTGAGATACACTTTACTGCTGGAGTCATCTCTGGAGATAGTGAATCTACCCTGGACCGATGGGAGTAAGAGATCGGAGTACTAGCTGTGTGTATTAAAGCGATCCATCCAGTCCTTTCCCAGGAGCCTGTCTGATCCAGTTCCATCGTGAGCCTCCAAGCTGAATCCCAGATGTTGTGCAGGTGAGTCTGTGAGGTTCTCCGGGTTTCCCTGACTGCGGTTCAGATCTCAGTTATGGTCTGACCTTCAGCGACCAGACCAAACAAAACAGAGCAACCACCAAGAGTGGTTAGCTTTCCCTGAACCAATTGTTTTAGTTGTAACAATTCGAAACTAATTCAGAAATTGGTTGAACGATATGTTTTAATTATGTTTATGTTGTAACTGCAATGAAGGAAAGCAGGATGCTCTAAATGTTTACTTGTGTTTGCTGCAGCTGGATGAAGACCTGGGTTTTGTTTCTTTTTTTACTTTAAGGTTTCAGTATTCAAATAGTGGCAGTTTGAGGACAGATACAGAGAAACTTGGAGCCTTACGAGGAAATAAACTACTAAGGAACTGAAACCTATTTAACAATGTGCAAAAACACATTCCTGCAATGAATGAAAAATGCAAACTAAATAAGTTAAAAGACGTAGGATCTCAGATTAGACCATTTTCTAAATGTTGGCACATACATGCTTTTTATGGTTCAGCTGCTGTCTTCTCTAAAGAGACATTTTGATAAGGCTCTGTTCTGCAATAAACATGATAACTCTATTTATTGATTTCATTGCTATCTGTTAAGAAATATTTTTCTAATCGTACTGTGTTTGGTGTAACTACCGTTGTCATGATATTGAAAGACTACAAATCTCACATTAACAGTGTGAGAAAACTGTTGTAATGATGAGGGGTTTTTGTACAGCTGCTCAAACCAGCTTCAGTCACTGTGTGTCGAGCACAGTAATAAACAGCAGAGTCTACAGCCGTCAGACTGTTCATCTGCAGATACACTGCTGTATGTTGTTGCTGGAGCCGGTGAACCGGCCTTTCACTGACTCAGAGTAGTAGATGCTGCTACTGGTTGTAGGGTGTATCAAAGCGATCCACTCCAGTCCTTTTCCAGGAGCCTGTCTGACCCAGACCATCCAATAGCTACTGAATGTGTATCCAGAAGTCGTACAGGTCAATGTGTGAGATTCTCCAGGCCCTTTAGTCACTGGTTCAGATTCTGTCAGAGTCTGACCACCAACACCTGTAGAGAGGATAAAAACACATCTGGTGAAATAAGCTGTTGACACAATTAGAAGCTGTGTTGGATAAAGATCAGTAAAGATGTTGACCTGCCCAGCAGACAGTGAGCAGCAGCAGTCCTGTCCTATAGTCCATCATGTTAAACTGTGTGTCCTCTGTCCTCTGTCCTCCTCTCTGCAGTCACATAAGTAGAGGGGGAGACATCTGAGTTTTGCATTGACTCCTCCTTTCTGACATTATCTCTTACAATTATAAATTTGTTAATCATTCTTATTGGGCTGAAGTCACTTTGTAACATTGTATTATTGTTATGTAATTCAGATGTGTCAGATGAACAAACAAATAATGGATTTTATTTACTTTTGATTAAAATAAAGGTATTAACATTATTTTCATTACCCAAAACGAGTTAATTTAGTAAATAAGATAACTCTAAAGGTTTTATCTACATCTCATGTCTTTAACATTTACATTTTTAATCAAAAATGAAGTTTTGTGTCAATAAAGAACAAAAATGCATGCATTGTTTTTGGAAAGAAACTCTGACATCCAACAATTTTTTGTTGTGTTCCTGTTTAGTATTTGTGAATAAAAAGTGTGAACAATATTATTAGAACTGAAATTGGTTGTAAAGAAAGTTAAATTTAGAGCAAATAATTCAATTACTGAATGTTATATAATATGGATACTTGAAAAGGCTGATGTTTAATAATTTAAAGAAGTGTTAATTGTTTATTCTGGGAATACATACAGTAATGTATCAGTGACTATAACCTCTAAATGTTTAACTGGTGATGTAACAGTGAGCTGGTGTTATGAGATCATTTCTGGTCTGAGGGCTCCTCCTCTGGTGGCTTCATGTTACAAGTGTTCAGGCTCTGATGGGTTTTTGTTCAGCTCTACTGATGGTGTGTGTCACAGTGTGGTCTCTGGCACAGTAATACACAGCAGAGTCTCCAGGCTTGCACGCTCTGTCCGTTCAGAGTCACTGTGTTGCTGGAAGAGTCTAAGTCGAATACTGAACTTGCTCTTCAGTGAATCTTTGTAGTATGAACTTCCAGTGTATTTCATTCCTATCCACTCCAGTCCTTTCCCTGCAGGCTGTCTGATCCAGGCTGTGTAGTGGCTGCTAAGAGAATAAGAGACCTGACAGGTGATGGTCAGACGTTGACCTGGCTGCACAGTCACAGAGGCTGGCTGTATCAGCTGCTCACACTTCACACCTGTGGAGGGAAACATGTTGAACAGTGAGCGAGGTTAATAACAGAGAGCAGTCAGTGTGAGCGTTCTGTCAGTGTCTCTGCCTCAGTGAGACTCACAGGATCCAGCAGCCAGCAGCAGCAGCAGAGCTACAGAGAACATGGTTGGTGTTGAAGGTGACCTGATGGAGCTTCTCTCTCTTCTGCTGCAGCTGACAGCATGATATCAAGTCTTTATAGCAGACTGTGAGGAAGTTCACTTTGCATAGAGAGGGACACTGACAGGCTATTAAAGAGGGACGGACTGTCCTGTCAAGAGTTGTCTTTTGGATTTGTGGTTGGACAATTATAAGGATACATTTTAAGTTACTTATCACTAACTTTTATTTACATTTAAATAAGATATAATCATTTATTCTGCTCAGCAAAACCCTAGCCCACATTACTGGACACATCATGCAGAAATCTATCCTTGATACTTTCTGTTAAAAATAAAAATAATGGGACAATATTGTTGCAAGAATGCCTGAAGTAAAATGTATATCTAAAAGGGGGAAGTGAAATTCCACAGCAGCTGTTGCTTTCATAGTGTGTTTAGAAAAGCTGTCTTTGTCTCCTTACTATTATCTGACTTTTATCATTTACTGCCACCTGTTGGTATTAGTGATAATACATAGTTAGAGGTTTCCTTTAACCAGTGTGTGTGTTTGGCGCAGTAATACACAGCAGAGTCCTCTGGCTTTAAGTTGGACAGCCTCAGATGCACCATGCTGTTGCTATCATCTCTGGTGACTTCTATCCGTTCTTGTAATCTGCTGGCATAGTCTGTTCCACTTGCATCGCTGTAAAACACGACCCATCCATTCCAGTGCTTTTTCCAGCAGGTTGTCTGACCCAGTGCATGCTGCAGCAGCTAAATGTGAAGCCAGATCCCCTGCAGGAGAGACTGAGAGTCTCCCCAGGCCTCTTCACTACTGAAGAGGAAGGAATAGACTCCATACTCTGACCTGTACAACCTGATGAGATAAAAGAAGAGAAAGAGAACCAAGAAGATAGTGAGATATTTGGGAAATGTTCTGCTATCACTGACTGACCATCAGTGGATGTTGTCTGATAAAAGATCAAACATCAAGAAGCAGGAGAGCTCCATGGCAGAGAGAGAGAGCAACCAGCAGAAGAGAGAGAGTGTTGATTCATCCTGAGACTGGAGATGTGACCTCTGATGCTCCACACAAAGTACAGAGCAGTCAGACAGAAGTACTCTGCACACACCTGGAGATGTGGCATCAGGATAGCATGGGGAGGGAGGGCTTTCGCAGGGACTGATATAATTAATTCAAACCATTGAGTCCGACGGATCAGATCCATACTGTTCATACCTTGGGGAAACAGAAATCAACATAACTCAATCATTAATCGGCCCACTCAGGTTTCTGATGTGTTTATTATTGAGATCTGCACCAGGCTGGTGACACCCATCTTAGATTACAAACAAGATTGTTACAAATACCTTGGTATCTGGCTTGATGATTGTCTCTCTTTTAAACTTCATGTCAATAACCTGCTTAAAAAACTGAGGGTTAGGCTAGGTTTCTTCTACAGGAACAAGTCCTGCTTCTCGCTTGAGGCCAGGAAAAGGCTAGTCACTGTGACCTTTTTACCTGTGCTGGGACTATGGTGATTTGTTGTATATGAATGCACCTGCCAATTACCTGAGCAAATTGGATGCTGTGTATCACAGTGCTCTGAGATTTGTCACAAATTGTAAAGCGCTTACACATCACTGTACACTGTATACCAAGGCAGGTTTACCATCACTCTCTGTACGGAGGCTCACTGGTACACTTTTATTTATAAAGCTTTGTTGGGTAAACTCCCGTATTATATCTGCTCTCTGATAACACAGAGAGTTGCAAGCAGCTATTGTCTGAGGTCATATGATGTAGTCTTGTTAGATGTGCCAAGAGCAAGGACTGTCTTAGGTAAGACAGCTTTTATGTGCGCAGCTCAACTTGCTTGGAACAATCTTCAGCAAGAATTGAAACTGAGCAATCTCATTCCTCTGCATGTTTTTAAAGCTAGGCTAAATGAATTGCTTGCTGATACTATGGGCACTTGTAAATGTCTATAACTATGTATCCTGTAAATATAATGTATAATGTCCTTTATTGTTTTATGTTTCATGTGGAATCTATATGCTGCAGGTCTCCCTTGAAAAAGAGATCTATGATCTCAATGGGACCAATCTGGTTAAATAAAGGTTTGAAATGAAATGAAATGAGGATTATTCAAAGACTGAACCTAAGGGTAACTTTGAGAGGATGTGTGTCCGACCCTCCTCAATGAGGTCCCTCAGGAGTGCATCCTGGGTCCCCTCTTCTTCTCTCTGTTTACCAATTCATTGGCTCTGTCATTCTATAAATATCTCAATATCTTGTTTTCAATATAAGACATGCAGAGGCCTGAGAAAGAATATTTGGGGATCTCTACGTTATAATGATCACTCAAATGTTTAATAAGCGTAAGGAATTATACAAAATACCCCCTAGCTTAATAGTCTCCAAAATAATATGATTTTGATTCATATTTCAAACAAAGTCCTAATATTTACGTTTTGTTCTTTAAAAGCCATATAACACAGAGAAGACAAACACATTTGGACATTAACAGTCTGCAAGGTTTTTGCATAGCTTCACTGGGGACTTTGTACAGTGTCGCCCTTTTGGGGTAACCTTTGACACTGACTTTATTTTAAAACACTAAAGACGTCTTGTGACAGAAGCATTGCATGGGGAAGTATTTACATCATGTGTATATAAGATACTCTGATTTAAGCTGGGAAATGACTTGGCACTCTCTGTTGGTTAATGCCACTGACAACTGCAGTGGTTTTTGTACAGCGCTGTGGCTTCCTGTATCACTGTGTCTGTCGAGCACAATAATAAACAGCAGAGTCTTCAGACGTCAGGCTGTTCATCTGCAGATACACCTGGTCCACGTTGTTGTCTCTGGAGATGGTGATGCGATTCTTGACTGACGTAGAATAGTATACATTAGTTCCACTCGGAGCAGAAATGTGGGCAACCCACTCCAGTCCTTTTCCTTCAGCTTGTCTGATCCAGCTGATATCAGCATCACTATCTGATATTCCTGCATATGTACAGGTCAGTTTGTGGGACTGTCCAGGGAGCTTTACCACCGCTTCAGACTCAGTCAGTGTCTGAGTGCAAACACCTGGAGAGAAAAGCAGTTTGATCACAACAGAGCCGAACATAAAGCTAAGAAAAAGAAGAGTGCAGGAGTATGTACTCACCAGAAATCCATGAAAGCATCAGAAACATTAAACATGTAGCTAAAGTCATAGTGGAAATGTGTTGTGTGTGCTGCAGTGGTTTGAGCTCTCCTCCTCAGTTTGCAGTGAGATAAATAAAGATGGAAGAGATGAAGATTTGCATTGGCTCCTCCTCTCAGTGCTGAACATTAGGAATATTTAAATTAATATTTAAATTCTGATAAAAATGAACAATCTGTGTAAACCGTGTTGCTGTTTTATAGAAACCATTCGTTATCAAACAAGACACACAGGAAGAAATGTCTGAGATAATGAAATGTGTTTGAGGGAGAACTAGATGAACTCATGAATCTGCAGTGACTGCTGATCCATCTCTTTTGTGTGTTATAATGAAGCAACCTCTCAAAGAGTGAGGGTATAAACCTGTAGTTAAGATCAGGGTCTGAGTGTGAGTTAAGATCAGTGAGAGCAGCAGATCTGAGTGTTTCCTTTTACTGACAGAGGAGAGGGGAACTCAACACTGACTGCCATCTAGTGTCTTTATGAGAGCAGCTGCTCCATGATATGCATTAATGGAGCTGAAACGTGTTCATGTATTGTAGATTTTATTCCTATTTGGACATTGATTTTTTTGTCCTTGTCTATTTTGTGTGGTAGTTATCAATTCATCTAGATCTTTTTTTAATTGATTACGTTGCTGGTAATTTATGAACTCTCTCAAGGCTGAATTTCATAATTGTATTATACAACCAAAGCAAAAGATAACTGAAGAACTAATTCA